>NC_044053.1:23288065-23295565 GCF_902167405.1 Gadus morhua
CTAAGTGACGCTGCACGCCGTCCAAAAGCGCCCTCATTGAAGTAAAAACGAATTTTGTTTCCAAATTTGTCAGCCGACTTCGCAAGTCAATAAGTCTGTTGCCACCTTCCCCTTCTGTCAGATACAGGACCACTGACAGTCGTGTCTAGTGGTGTCCTCTTCAGAAGAAGTCCATCAGCCCCTTCTGTGTTAGTTTCACCAAACCATCTGGTGATGGCTCCAAAACAGTAAAATATGTAGCATGGAAGCAGTGATGTTGTTTCCTACACTGTAAGAAAACTGAGCCAGGACCAACATCCAGCAGGACAATGTGGATCATATCTTTTCCACGAGTCCCTTACAGCAACCTCAAAAATCACTGCACCCTAAAAAGAAACCAAGACACTTGAATTCTAGTTCTGCTAGTAGTTTTGGGATGTCTTCCTTTATCCACTGTCCAATAGCGTAGCCTCCACATTTAGCCCAGTTGACATTAGCTGACCAGGCTCTCCCAGGTTGGGATTCTGTGTGAGGGTTCACTGAGGAATACTGTGATGTCATCAGCAGTCAGTCTAAGGGATACCGTGTTCCTTCCTCCTCCAAGTGACAACCCCCCATCCCTGGCTGTGCTTGTTGAGGAGTGAGTGGCTCGCTTGCTTGGGTGCAGTGCACTCCAGAAGACAAGAATCCCTGCTGAATTCCTGTGTTAATGGCGAAGTCCCCCCCCCCCCCACAGTTTGAAGATGGTAGAGGATCCACAGTAGAACAGCTTCAGTCCATGAAATAAAAATGGGCCTAACATTTCTTTCGGAAAATATGTCATGGCTTGACGTTTCTAGGGATGAGGAAGAGAAACACAAATAAACACTTATTTTACTCTGAGTGGGCACTCAGTGGGCTTTGGTGATTAAACATGAAGAAATGTGAAACTGAAACAGTAATGGAGCAAGAATTAGAGAAAGAGAAAAGGAAATATGTGCAGGATGAGAACAGGTGCAAGGGAAGATGGATGGATAAAGAAGAGAGAGAGTAAAAGAGAAAGAGAGAAGAGGAGAAATAGATTGAGTTAGATGGTTAGATAGAGAGAGAGAGCGGGAAGAGGAGAAAGAGAGAGAGTAAGATGGTGAGATAGAGAGAGAGAGGGGAGAGGAAAAATAGATAGATTAAGAGGGAGAGAGAGAGGGGAGAAGAGAAAGAGATAGAGTTAGATGGTGAGATAGAGAGAGAGAAGAGGAAAAAGAGATAGAGTAAGAGATAGAGAGTGAGAGAGGGAAGATTAGAAAGAGATAGAGTAAGATTGGGAGATAGAGAGAGGGAAGAGGAAAAAGAGAGAGAGAGAGTAAGATGGTGAGATAGAGAGAGGGAAGAGGAGAAAGAGATAGGGTAAGGGAGAGAGAGCAAGATGTACGAAAAGCAATGAATGAGTAGCCAGAGAGAGATAGAGAGATGTGGAACAAATCTGGATAAATGGCTTCAGGTTTCGACTGAAATCCTAGACTTCAGCTCATCTGTCATCAGACTGATAGATTGATGACAGTCTGAAATCTGGGCAAACGGGCCCTTTCCCGTTCTTTGGCTTCCTGTTTATTTTGAGGAACCATGTGGGTGGAGGCACGGAATCGGCAAACACAAACTCGGCCAGCATTAGTGAACTGTAAATAGGATTAGGTTTTAGGTTTCTTCATCATGTAGCTGGCCACCGTTGAAAAACATTACAATGATCTTGATCCACTAGCACAAATTAGTCTCTCTTCAGTAGAAATGTCTGTAAGAAAAGAAGACGTAACTCTGCCCTTTCAATCTTTTGGTTTCTGGTTAAGGGTCAGAATCTGTACCCCCAGAAGTACTGCAATAACATAGGAACAAACCTTAACCAATGAGACGAAAGAAATACATAATTCGCCACTGTAGTCATGGGCTAAGTTATCGTAGAGCTGACATACTATGTACCAGGTTTGGTCTAGGTTTGTCTCACAGCATCCCCATGAGTCCCCATGGTAACCGAACTGAGAGTTGTTTAGTCTTGGTATCTGACACTGGAAAACCCCAATTCTTACTTTACATTTTCCTATGTCTTAAAACCGGGTGCCACTGTTTGTTTTTAACAAAAATAATTAATTTGGTCAAAGAAATAGCCTGAAAAACCAACTTGCTGTCATGAAAAACATATCCTGAATGCCTGAGAACAATCACTACAAAAGTATGGACTTACATATATATGATATACACTGATATTGAAGCATAATAATCTGCTTCCATCTATTCTTTTGTTGAATACATTCCTTTAATTTGGTGCGCCTGCTTTCAGAATACATTCCCATAGGCCTATCTTTACTTGGTAACTCTTAGTACGGTATGTTGTCCTGTACTTAATGATATAGGGATATAGGGGGAGATTTATAGATAGATGTAGCTTTATAGAAATAGATATTGCTACAATTATGTTTTTCGTTCGCTGTTGTGTGGTTAGTCCTGGCCATTTAAAGCCACTTCATGTGCCCCGGCCACAGCACTCTGCAGAAATATTTTAACAAATGACTGAAGCTTCAGGGAAAACGTTGCTTGAACAAAAAAATAATTGTGTAATTATCGAAGCTCGAGTGCCCACTCAAAGTAAAATAAAAGTGTTTATTTGTGGTGCTCTTTCTCATCCCTAGAAATGGCAAGCTATACCATTTTTTATGAAAAGAAGACAGAATAAAAAACCTCCATCCTCAAATAACCCTTACTCACGGACTTGACTTGTCCTTCACTCTCTCTGTCTTTATTTCATTCTCTCTCTCTCTCTCTCTCTCTCTCTCTCTCTCTCTCTCTCTCTCTCTCTCTCTCTCACAAACACACACACGCACGCACGCGCGCGCGCACGCACACACACACACACACACACACACACACACACACACACACACACACACACACACACACACACACACACACACACACACACACACACACACACAATCTTCACTCTCTGTGTCAGCTCTTGGCCTGAAGGAAATACTTTCACTATTTTCCCCAGTATATTTCTGTCCCTCTTACGCATACATACACAAATTGTGTGTACTTTATTATTTTATTCCTCTTGCTCTTTATAAAAGCACATTTTGAGGTTGAAACAAAAAAGAATGAGGGGGTCGATCAATCGCTGAAACTGTGCTCTCCCTTTCGCTCCCTAGTTCTCGATTGCTGAATCGACCTCAAATGGTCAAATCAAAGCTATGAGGAAGCCTTTCTATCATTGCATACAGTGAGTTATACCAATTCTTGAGTGAGTGTGGGGATTGATTACTCGATGCACAACAGGTGTGCAGCCCCACAGTCCAATCAATCTGACTTGGGCCAGGTGAGGCTGCTCAAACCAGCCATCATCCACACACACTACACAAGAGCCTTATGTGTATTTTCTATAAATCTTATGCTGGGAATACGTAAGACGATTTTACACATTTAGAAAAGGTGAGAGACCACACACCTAACGGTGGAGTAAGATTCATATTCAATTCAGTTTTATCCAATGTCTGAAAGGGCTTAACAGGCCAAATGTGTACGACACAAGATTTATGAAATCTTGAGGAGGTACGCAGAGTGGGGGATCCCTCCTTCCAGGGATGTCAGGAGTGCAATGGGGGCAATTATTGACATACATACATAAATACATGTATAAAATCGGTGATGGCCGGTTGACCATAAGGCAGCATCCAGTCGCAGTCACCGCAACACGCAAGAACCGACAGAATAATGAACTGGATGGTAAAAGTGCACACTGGAAATGTAGACTGCTTCTAATTTAGTAACAGCACAGACAAGCATGAACAAATACGCGCAAATACAATCAGAAACAGGAACATTATCATGATCAGACAGACGCTGACACACATCATCCACGCATTCGCTATCATTCCCGACATCAGCATCGTTTTGGCACCCCTATGTTCCAAACGAAAGGCTGTAGAGCAGGCATCTCCAAACGGCAGACTGCGGTCCGGGTCCGGACCAAGTGACGTTCCTATCCGGACCAATGACCAATTAAAAATAATATAAAAAAAATATATATATATATTTTCTTATGATTTCACTATGCAAAGTATGATTATGTTAGTAAAATCAATTCTCACTGAAATACAAATTGAAAGGCAGAATAGTCTGTTGTACAGCATAAAAACAGCAAAAGCAATGATCTTCACAGAGCGTAGATCATTCACTCACCGAACTCCCCCCCCTCCCTCCGTCTGTCACGGCATGTGCGTAATAGCGTCACTCAAATAATAGCCAATCAAATTTTTTGTTTACCGGAAGAGCGATTTTGAATGAGAAAATGGCTTGCTCGAAAATAAGGAAATTTGACCCCGAAAACAGACATTTTAAAGATGAATGGACTGACCAATACATGTTCATTCTCCCGCAAGGCAGTACAAAACCTTTGTTGTGTCTTTTATGTGTCGAAACCGTGGCGCTGACAAAAAGCGGGAATATTAAGCGGCATTACGAATCCAAACACGGATCCTTCTCTGCTTACTTCACATGTAGGCCTTATGCACTTTTTATGTTTACTTGAATTGCAGGCCTAGTGTACCTGTTTTGTCTACTTGAAATGTTAATATGCGTTACTTTGTCTTACTAGTTTTTCATGGTTAAAAGTAAGCTATTTGGAAATTTAAAATAAATACACCTGAAATGATAAGGTAATATGCCGTGTTGATTGTATTTCACAAAAGAAGGCTATTATGACGTGGTAGGTTCAGACCTTTCTTGGAAGGAATTTTTAGCAACTGGACCTTGTTCAATTTTGATTGAAGACCCCTGCTGTAGAGGTTTGTTTGCAGCTTTGTTTTGAATAGCTCGACGGAGTCAGCTTCCCTGATTACAGGTGGCAGACTATTCCATAGAAAGGGTGCTCATTAGGAGAACGCTCTCTGTCCTGACAATTTATTTTTAACCTAATACTAATAACCTAATACATTTAAATGTTTTGGTCGGTTCGTGTGTTGAAGGAAACAACACAGCACACCACACACTAACCGATTCCATTCCACAACAATCCAGTTCAGATTTTTAAAACCGGATTGGTCTCTTGCATTCAAAATCATGGCTATAGTGCAAAAAAACATGACGGACGAAGGTCAAAAGGAAGGTTTTGTTCGGAAAACTAAAGAAAAAAGTGAGAAGTCAATGGAAGCAATCGTGGGGACGGCGTTGTACTGAATTGTACACATTGCACCGTGAATTGTTGATTCACGGTGATTACTTGATGAATTGTTAGTATCAGGTTAAGTCAGCATCACTCCCGATGGTTATCTTCTTCTCCACGTGACATTAAATTGTCTTCATACTCTGCCATGGGGGTGAGGTCCCAATCTGTAAAAACATACCCCAAACCACAGGATACCCTGGCCAAAAATCCTGTAATGTGGATCCAGTATTAGAGTCAGATCAACTGAACGGTGAACTCTCTGAGACTTCTGGTCAAACCTGCATTGTTACAGTGGATAAGCTTCTGGTTAGGCCAGCCATGGGGTACATCAAGAGTTGTTATCATTTCAGCTGGTCCATCCTGACTGTCCAGAGTTGGACCCTAGTCAGTACTAGGTGCAGTCGCGGGTCCACCCAGTATTCTAGTATTCACTACGACAAATCCCCTTCAAGCCTCACACTCACACGTCCAAAGTCGGACTTAAATTTTTTTGTTCAGGCATTATTTCCTCCTTCTCTCCAGCTGATGTGCTCGGACCCTACCCTACATCCCCTGATTCAAGCTCCCCAAACTGATATACACTATATGCAACCATCACCAAACTTCACACCCAAAAATGTGTCTCCAATCTTGAAGCAAGAAAAAAGGAAGACCGGACTATGGATGACCCATCATAGTGGACGACTAATTTGTCAGGGTCCCTTGGCTGAAAGGTTTGTGTTAGGCCCCGTTTACACGAAGGGAAATTATATTTCCACGCAGTTTGGCCTCTCATTTACACGAAAACGCAGTTTTTGTCACAGAAAACGATCATTTCTAAAAAATCCGGCCAAAGTGGAGATTTCTGAAAACGCCGGTTATGTGTTGTCGTGTCAACGGGGAGAAACAGGGTTTTAGGTTCTGAAGCGTCACATTATGCGACAGGAAATGCTTAACGTTATATGAGCGCCCTGTGTTTACAGTTTGTTTGTTACAGGAAGACGCTTGTGTTATTCGTTGCTGTTGATTCTGAGGATTCTGATTGGCTTGCATGGCTTAATCCTTCTCCCTACACTGCCGCCCATAGGTTTGGCATAGTTATATGGCGCTCGACGGCGTATTTATGCGTTTTGATGTAAACGACAACTTTTTTGAAAACGATGTTGTGTGCACAATGTTATTTTTAAAAAAGGAGGGGGGAAATATTCGTTTCTATAAATACCCTGCTACGTATAACATGGCCTTAGTCGAGTAGTTGTTTTATGATAAGCACTTGCTTTCATTATTATAGTCTCCCAATGTTTCGTTGCTGTAGAAACACTAAAACAGGTTTGCTCCCGTGGGGTTCCTCAGTGTTCCGACAGGTTTCACGATAATGACCCACCCCTCCAGGAATATCAATAGCTGAAGGTAAAGTGATAGCAGTAAAGCCCCATGCTGGTGATGTGTTTAAAGATTCACAAGTCTCAAGAACATCTTATGAAATTTGAGGGACATTTTTAAAAGTAAGAAATACATTGGATACACATCCCGATTTGCAGCGATCAGACGCGGGAAGATTAAGACTTGATCACCAGAATGAATGCGATGTGTCTGGGGGTGTCTAAGGGTGTACATCTGCCCAGGAGAAGACAGTCCACATTTCTACTCAATTGGCAAATTGTGAAGCACCCTTCCCTAAGCAGCTAACTAACTAACAAAAACAACCCGTTCAATATACTATATATATATATATTGTGGCGACCCCGATCGTCGGCGGCTGAGTTTTGCAAAGGAGACGCTCAAACAGGGTTGCGGGTCAACGGTTTTAATTCGTGTACATCACGTGGAAAAAAGGTAAAACAAAGGTCAACATAGGTTCTTCCTCTTATGGGGTAAAAAGGGGCCGTCTCCGGGTCTGGTCCGGCTGCGAGGACGGCGTCTCAATCGCTCCTGTCTTCTCCCACTCAGTCCTGGGGGGAAGCGTATTGGCGTTAGTATGGGTTGGTGCGTTCTCCCCCCACCGCGTCTCTCCAACTCGGCCCTCTGCCTCGTCTGGTGCGTGTTCGGTCCTTAAGAGGCCTCTGCCGTCTCGCTCCCCCAGCTGATCCCAATGCCCGTGATTGTGCGGGTGCGCTTGATGCGTGCTCCCGCACCGCCGCGCTGAACGGCACATACCTCCCTCGGACTACCTGTCCGTGGAGAGGGCGCTGTTCCCGGTGCTGGCGTGGTTCGACCCCCCCAGTTGGAGTGGGCTTGCTACAATATATATATATATATATATATATATATATATATATATATATATATATATATATATATATATATATATATATATATATATATACATATATATATAACCGTTCTAAATG
>NC_044053.1:23300565-23308065 GCF_902167405.1 Gadus morhua
GGGCATATTCTTAATGAAAGCATCCGCCGTACTGCCGGCTTTAAGATCACTGTCAGGCGAATCCTGGTGGAGGATTAATGGCGCGGTGGCATTAATGATGTTGTGTGAAAAGACCCATGCCACGAGCCACTCCCGCTGCCAACGACACTATTGACCCTTTTGTTTATGTTGCATGTTACGTCCTCCGTCTCCGGTTAAATTAGGTATTACCAGCTTTTCTTTCATCATATATTAGCGGCTAATTACCGCTAACACGTAAGCGCATTAAATCCTTAGGATTCTTGCCAAAAAGGCAAATCTCTGTCTTCAGAGAAAGCTGTGAAGACATGAGAAAAACAAAACCTTCGCAACACATAAGAGGTGTGGCATCATGCAGGTGGCGCTAGCGCAGCGCTATGCACAATAGATTCATTATGAAGATGAATTAATTTCGTACAATGTATTTGATGCTAATCTGACATGAATCGTGTTCCCGTCTCTTGTTATTGAGCACGCTCAGATCTTACACACACAGCTACTGACTGGAGAAATTGGTTTGTTTGGGCCCATGATGGGACGAATGTGAGAAGCATCGAAAACAGTTCATTGACCATCAACAAAAAAGGAAAAAGGAAAGAAAGTAATTATGTAGGGGGCCGACAGGCCGGCAACTGGAGTGTTGTTAGTTTAATTTGGGCTAATGTGCCAGGGGGGCATTTGTTCAGACACACACCCTAACTCCTCATAACTACGTGTGGATGTGGGTGAATCTCAGGAATACAAAATGGAAAGCTCTCTGAGTGGTCCTATAAGCTTTATTTTTATATGTAAATGTATATATACTGTATATATATGTGGATATGTATCTGCAGCCCATTTACCAATTACCACCAGCATGACACTGTTAGTGAAGTCACAGAGCTTAAGCTCTATGCTCCTTTGACACATGACGAGAAAGAAATAGCGAGCTAAAATGGATTCCCCACTCGAGTCTGCGGTTGAGGCCATGAAAACACTTACCGTGTAGTGGCTGGTTGATGTTTCAATTCCAGACAAAATCAACACAACAACTGTTTGCATGACTACACAATGATGAATGTTGAAAGACAATGAGACAGTCCATTGAAAGACAATGAGACAGTCCATAGAAAGACAATGAGACAGACCATAGAAAGACAATGAGACAGTCCATAGAAAGACAATGAGACAGACCCTAGAAAGACATGAGACAGACCCTAGAAAGACATGAGACAGACCATAGAAAGACAATGAGACAGACCCTAGAAAGACATGAGACAGTCCATAGAAAGACATGAGACAGACCATAGAAAGACAATGAGACAGTCCATAGAAAGACAATCAGATTGTCGATAGAAAGACAATCAGACTGACGATAGAAAGACAAACGGACGGACAACCCATTCTCTGATTAAAAGGAAGCAGCCATTAACTAATTAGTCATTTAATAGGTGTGATTATATATGCTTCCAATAACAAGTGGTTGTAAGTTTATTATATATTAGGCTTGTCCAAGCACCTAATATGAAGCTACAAACTAGGACCTGTCTCGCCTCCACCCTCGCCGATGCACTCGCACTAAGTCAATCAGTATCACGGTACACAAAGCCAACAATGAGAAGCATTGTCCAAAGAAACTAGCCCATGTTGAGGGGTGTTCCTCCTGCTCCTCAGATAAGATCAGGAATATCACAGCGGGGGGGTGTTCACCTTAAACATTCAACATAATGGGATGATTGCCGGGCATAAAGACTACAGTCACGGATGACAGGAAGGAGGAAAGGGCCACACGTTTCTCAGCTAACGCGCTCAGTCCTCCGCTGAGCTCCATTGCTACCCCCGATGACAACATGTGTGTTTAGCGTCCGCAACCCATCCCGTCTGCCGTTCTGCTGCGTCCAGGGTTACACTGGCCCGCGTACGCCGTCACGCGCCAGCTCCTACAGCGCTACGCCCGGGTCTCCGGGGGGCCCTGGGCCCTTCTTTACACGGATCCTGGGCAGCGGCCAGGCCCAGGCGCTCGATTCCCGGGGCCATAATTGGCGGTGAGGCGGCGAGGCAGAACAGCCGCCTCTAAGGGGAGGAAATAGGAGGTTGGAACATTAACCTCCTCCCATGCCCGCCCGCACCCCCCACCCCCCACACACCCACACACCCAACGCCGGTGGGAAACAAATGGGCTGCTTATTTATCTGTGCTTAAATGTACCCCGTTAACTTTTGTTTATGTGTGTTCTGAGAGCCACTGAGCACTGATTCTCTTGTTCCTGCATTACGGGGTTGGGTGTTAGGTGTTCATCTGGCGGGAGATCAAGCACAGGGCGAGCTCTGCTCAGGCCTTGAGTTGCACTGTAGCCACGGAATATCCACGCTAGAATATTTAGTGGGAGGGTTTAAAAGCATCTTTACGAGATTAGGAGACAATAAAAAGATGCAAACACGTACACTCACACACACACACACACACACCACTTTAAAGGGTCTATGACGCACGCATTTGCGTGTGCCCACACACACAAACGTACACACACAAACAAACACACACACACACACACACACACACACACACTCACACGCACACACACACACACGCTCACACGCACGCACGCACGCACGCACGCACGCACGCACGCACGCACGCACGCACGCACGCACGCACGCACGCACACACACACACACACACACACACACACACACACACACACAGTAACTTCAAGCCAATAAGTATGTGCTCTTTAGAGGCTTGTATTGCAGATGATAAGCTTGGTTGTCGAACAATAATTCATGCATCAACGGCTAATGAATGTCGTTAAATATTAAATTGCTTGGGGTTAACAATTCATTAAAAAAAACACCATTACCAGTAGCTTGCTATGGGTCATGGGCAGCATTCATTTCAACGTTTGTTTGGACTGACGCATAAAGCTTTATTTGAATGTAGCGGAAATCCAATAGTACTCCAAGTAAATACCAGCGTCTGTTTGTTTGGAAAAGGGTTAAAAAAGCAGTTATAGCCTAGAGGCTGCCTTTCCCGCTTGATTGAGGAAAAAAACTAATCCTGGCGATTAGAACCTTCACACACACACACAGACACACCGGGTAGTGTCAGCGGTCATGCATGAGCTCAGTGCTCACGCCCACATGTACACACGCACGCACACACACACAAACGCACAAACACAGAAGCCAACACGTAAGTACATGCATTACAAAATGCACACACTCTTAAAGAAAAAAATGCATGCTCACTGATTCACGGAAGCACACACACAAACACGTGTGCACACACACTCAAACACACACACAAACACACAGGGGAGTGCAAAGGCTTCGGGTTTAATTGAACTTTCCCACTGATCTGCAGAATGTTATTTTCCTTGCTTATCTTTCTCTCCTCTTTATCCACTCTTTTCTTAATCATGGGCGAGGTGAATGTAGAGAACAGCGATATAAAACAGATAGAAACCGAGAGAGAGAGCAAGAGCGAGAGCGAGATAGAGAGAGAGGAGAGATGGAAGGAAATTTGAAGCCTGCAGAGAAAACAGTTAATGTTAGAAGGAAATTAGCTTTTACATTGTCAACTTTTTACTTTCTCCGAGGGTGGAAGACTGAGGAAGTTCTTTAGTTCCAGCTTTATAGCGTTTAAACTGCCTACAGCACTCCTAGTAATCTGAGAATGATCGTACGATATTGAGAGGAGCTTGACTTTGGCAAAGAAGGTTTAGGAGTTGTTAGTCTTGACGGGTTGTGTGTGTGTTCGTGCTTGGGTTTGCTCACCAGATGCGACGCGCACAATCCACAATTCCAAAAAGTTATCCTTAAGATAAGGCCCATCTAATTAGAAAGTGATGATACTCATCAAATTATATTTGGGGGAGCCCCTGGCAAAGCAGTTCCTCCCCAACAGTAGCCCTACATGCTGCTGACCCCTAACATGCATCCCCAACCTTTGACCTCTTCACACACTGGATAGGTATAGAAAAACAGTCAGTGGCTTTCTCCCTCTCTCCTTCTCCCACTCTATCTACCCCCTATCCCTCCACCCTATCTCTTTCATTCTCCCTCCCCCTTCTCTCAATTCCTCTCTCCCTCTCTCTCCCCCTCCACCTCTCTCTCTGCCTGTGTGTGTGTGAGTGTCTGCGAATGCGTGTGTGCGTCTGTGTGTATGTGAGTGCATTTGTGAGTGTGCATATGTCTGTGTACGTGCATCTGTCTATCCATAGGTGAGTGTGTGTGTCTGTGAGTGTGTCTATATGCATTGAGGGTGCGTGTGTCTTTGTGTCTGTGTATGTGAGCGTGTGCTTGTCAGTGTCATGTGGAGCTCTCCCAGGCCTACTGGTCCACTCTAGCAGAAGATCTGCTGGCTGTCTCTAACCACAGTATGGTGAATAGTTGTCTCTTCTATCGTGGCTGTAGGAGGGCTGTCCTTCCCAATATATAACCTACAAAGGTGACCACTGGGATACTAAAAACCTGAGGCCAGTAAGTCTGTTACTGGCCACGAGATCATTGGAAATGCCATGGCCAGCTGTCCATATTTTATCTGGACTAGATGGAGGCCCAGTACCTGTTGATGTCTTAGAGGCATTGGTTTCATTCTAAGGATCAGGGTGCTCTTCAGCTAGCAAATGTTAGCATTGGGAAGGGTTTTCAGCAGGGCTGCACCGTATCTGCTTTGAATTGATCTCTGGGGAGCGAATCTTTACTGAATAGAAGAGAAGGGAACTGAGAGGGTCTCAACAGCAGTATCTTTCTGCTTTTGCAGATGAAGTCAATGAAGGCATAAGGATGATAATAAGGTCAATGTGACGATAGTTTTTAGAAAATGATTGTGCAAGGGGATATACAGAGCAAAGTAGGTATTGATTGGGAAAAAAAAACAAATTAGGAATCCGTTTTGCGCCACTGTCCTTGGTTGAAGCCGACTTATTTTGCGGCTCACTTGCAGAGATAATATGTGTCAGTGTATGAAGTTAAGTTTACCCATTTGCTGAAACCAGAATAAAAGATTCACAGTACACTTAATAGATTGTACAAACAGCCAGTAAAGGTCAAAGTGCCATTAACCAAACATTTTCTTTCAGTGTAATTTCAGTATTCAGTATCAAGTATCATGTTTAACAGGAAATAAATAGATAAAAACACACCCCATGGATAAGTGGATTGGATATAACTTATAGATGATGTAGCAAAACAGACCGAAACCCACTCAAGCTAAAATAAAGACACCAATTATACACCGCAAACCAGAAACTAACGGTGCCATGCCGTAATTCCGACGCCTCATTGTTCCGACGTCTCAATGTTCCGAAATATTTCCCATTAGATCGACATGCCACTATTCCGACGGTTCAATGTTCCGAAAACGAAACCCATTGGTCCGAAGGTCCGTTAGTCCGACTTTTCGAACTGGAGGCGCATCAATATGCCGAATAGGAAAAATAGTTTTATACCTCGCTCGCTCCCTCTCCCTCTCACTCTCACTCTCACTCTCACTCTCACTCTCTCTCTGTCTCCAAAATACAACCTAGGCCTACATATCACGTTCACGAACGATGAATTTTGGAGGGCAAAAAGACAACGCTTCACTTCATTTCGACACGGTGTTGCAGCACCATGGACAGAGAGCGGAGGTCTAATTCTCAACACGGGCACGAACACACACACACACACACACACACACACACACACACACACACACACACACACACACACACACACACACACACACACACACACACACACACACACACACACACACACACACACACAAACACACACACACACACACACACACAGAGTGAGAGTGAGAGTGAGAGTGAGAGAGGGAGCGAGCGAGGTATAAAACTATTTTTCCTATTCGGCATATTGAACCGTCGGCCTAATGCGCCTCCTTTTTGAAAAGTCGGACTAACGGACCTTCGGACCAATGGGTTTCGTTTTCGGAACATTGAACCGTCGGAATAGTGGCATGTCGATCTAATGGGAAATATTTCGGAACATTGAGACGTCGGAACAATGAGGCGTCGGAATTACAGGCAGAACCCAAACTAACACCAATAAAGTGACCTCCCCACACGACCCAATCCGCGCCTGTAAACTGCCACCCACCGTAGTACTGTATAACGGTGAAAAGCTTGACTTAAACCAAGTTGGGTAAAGAGTGAAATTCTCTTATGGTTAATGGAACTACGCAAGACAAAAATAGTATTGTGTTGGCATCATTTGACAAACCCCAGCTCTGTAAAGCGTGAACCCTGCAGTAATTCTCTCCAGCAGAGTAAATTTGTCAGACGGTGTTAATTACATGTTCTTTACCCAGGCCTGTATTAGTAGTAGCTAGATAAAGGAAACTGCTATCCACCACGTGGCAACTTTCTGATCCAGTAGGATCTGTGGCCCTTCACTGCTAGCCTGAATTCCAGAGATCCTCCCATTGGCTGTAGTGCTTGACTTGAAATGTCCCATAGGTCTGAGGCCCAGTAGAGAAATGTCCTGAAACACAAGCAGATTAAGAACCAGGGGGATGTATGTGGGGCACCAATGCTGGAACACTCTTACCCCCAATGCAATGTATGACTTCTAATTTATAAGAGTGGTACTTTACTCCAAATAAGCACCCATATTGGGTGAGTACTGACGCCAACTTGGCCTCAATTGGCCACAGTTGCCCTATGTTCAACAAATTTACTTGTTAGCATTTTAACCCCAAATAAATCCCTACTGTTCTACGGGGTGAAAGTACCGCAAATCCAAAGCATATATCCAAATCGATGAACATCCTTAGATCGCATGCCCCCCAGAAAGCACTAGATCTTTCCGCTAAAACGCATAGACTTCCACATCAATACCTAAAACAAGTCTGGAGTGCATTATTTCACCCTGGATACATCAGAGAAGCAAGCAGACACATACATTCAATCGTTCAAAACAAAACACATTGGAGGAACATTTGTTCCTAGAATACTAAAACACTGAATCAGGCAATGCAAACATTCACTTTAAGAAGCAATGTGGTCACTGGTGAGGTTTCCTCCACCAAAGGAAAACAGCATTTTTTTGGGAGCGGGTTTTTGATGTTTGTCCTGCCAAGGAAGACATAGGCGCAATTAGCTTGTTTCAGAAGAGCCTTGAGGCTTTCATTTGTCCTCGGCAGACAATAGCTGGGTATCCCTGGCAATGAGGACAACGAAGGCCTCTTACATTCTCTTTATCTTCACTGCTACAAAAAGTATCAAGTTAATGCTACACAATTTCTAGCATGAGATATGAAATAATGACTAATAAGGAGTACTTTCATTGGTGGATATTACAGAAAAATAAGTAACATAGTGACTGGTGCAGCGACCAACAGCAATGGCTGTATTGCCATTAGCCATTATGGTAGTGGTGTGCTTTCCATGGAGAAGGCTCAAAATTGATGGTGTCATTGTTAAAGGGGCTTTCTAGCAGGCACAGCAAACACCTGACCTTGATACTTCCAAATAGTACAACATTGTATTGA
>NC_044053.1:23313065-23355565 GCF_902167405.1 Gadus morhua
AAATCTGTATTGATGATATGGCAGGCCCTCTGGGACAAGGCGGATGAAAGCCAATCCTAGTGTCTATTGACTGCCATGGAATTGCTTTTGCAATATTATTTTGGAAGACGGACGACTATGAAGGTAAAGGGGGGAAAAAATAAGGATTCTAGGTGAGGTTTTTCTTATCTCGCATTGTGGCGGCGGGCAGGGTATGGAGAGACCATTAACAACAGAGTGAGTGAGGGAAGGAGGGTTAATTAATTAATCAAAACACACTCGGGGGCCACGTTAACTACTAGCTGCATCATAAAAAAAAAGAATACCCCAAAATCATAAACATGAACATGAATTTGCAGGTAAGTAGGCCAACTCTGAGCAGCGCAGTGTGTTGGGATCCTGATCAAGACAAACATGGAAATAAATATATATATCTTCGTCTATTAATGCAGATGTTAGATTCAATGCTCACATGTCATCGTTCTGTCCTCTGCACTTTGTTTAACACAAAACAGAGCACTTTATCGTTTGGCCTCTGTGTACTGGTTCAGAGCACGGATCGACTCTCATTGTCTCTTGGCTCTCATGTATTCCAAGCAGCTGCCTTTGTTACCCAATGAACCCAAGTAACCCAGTGGTAAAAAAGATAGTGGAAGATAACAGATAACAGTGGGGAAAAGTCACAGAGCCAGACAGACGCACAGACAGACAGACAGCAAGAGGGAGATGGGAGCTCAGAAATTGATATTCAAAGAAAAATGTGAACGTTGTCATCATGGTGATGAGAAGTATTGCTATGATTGCAAGAGAGGCAGAATACATTACTGTAGCAGAAGCTGCTATTCCTGTGAATGTGTGCGCTTAGGTGCATGTGCTTCCACATGTATGTGTGTGTATGTTTGGATGTGTGTGCGTGTGTGGCGTGCGTGCATGTGTGTGAGTGTGTGTGCATGTCTGTGATGTATTTATTATTTGTCATTTTCATCTACCGCCCTTAAAACACCTTGTAGGATTATTATTGTTGTTGTTGTTGTTGTTGTCAGGCTCTGAGGATGATGGGGAATATGGTAATAGCCTTTATGTTTTGGGTAACACCTTAGTCAGTGGCTGTGAAGCACGAGAGACGGAGATACAGATACAAGTCTACAAGAGGAACTTGGAGCCGCGCTGAGGTAGGTTGCGAGGCCGCAGGGGACGCACACAGCCGCCTGCACCGACGGGCCAAGGACCGCGTGGGGATCCACAGAAAGCATGGATCCTAGAGTGGTTCTGATTGTGTATGAGGCCACTGCTACACGGTATGTGTGTATGTGTATGTGTGTGTGTGGCAGGATGTGCAGCCAACGCAAAGGCACTGCGTACCACCAGGAGGCTTTTAAAAGGATTACGGTCTGCCAATGACGCCCATTCATTTAGGAACCTATCAAAAGCCTATTTAGGCTTTAAGTGTAAGATAATGAGAGACAGTAACTCTCCTGGTCTGGCACCGCCCTCCTCTTGTCTCCAATCTGATTCAACCTCTCCCGCTTCCTCTCTCTTTGTGCTCGCTCTCTGTCCTCTCGCTCTCTTTCCATCCCTCCTTATCTTTTGCTATCTCTTTCTCTCTCTTCCAATCTTTCTTCCTCTCTTTCTCTTACTCTCTCTCTCTATCTCATCTCATCTCTCTCTTTCTCTTTCTCTCTCTCGCACGTGAACGTAAAAAAGAACACATGCGCGAACACACGCAGGAACACGTGGAAGCCCTCTTCTCTCACACCTCGTCGTCTGTGATGAATTAGCCTCTCCTCTCCCTTGGCGCGCCTTCCTCCCGCCATGTTCTCCAGTCTTAAGCTGATAGTCAACCACACATGCAGACAAACACTCTCCCCTTGTCACTCAAGGCAGTTTCACACGCGGTGTGCATTGGCTGCCATTTACCGAGCGCTGCTTCCACACATGAATGGCAGCTCGGGGGGGAAAGGCTCTTTCAATTAACATTCCTGCGCTCTTCTCTCCCTCTCGCTCCGACTTTTCCTGTTATCAACTCTGAGCTGAGGCTTGTCAATTTCTATTTTCAGAGGGACTCTTCTGTCTTTTCAGTCTATCTCTCACTCTCTGTCTGTGCCCCTCGCTCGCTCTCTCTTGCTCTCTCTCCCTCCCTCCCTCTCTCACCCTCCCTCCATCTCTCTCTGTCTCTTTCTCTCTTTCTCCCCCTCTCCCGACCTCTCTCCCTCTCACCTCCTCTGTCTCTCTCCCTTTCTCCCCCTCTCCCTCTCTATGTCTTTCTATCACCCCCTCTCTCTCTCTTTCTCTCTCTCTAACTCACTCTCTCTCTCTCCCTCCCTCCTCTTCTCCCTCCCTCTCTCTATATATGCTGAATTAAACGGTTTAACCCGGTGTGCTGTGATTAAGCATGCCAGTGAAATTGGCCCTCGATGTTTTCGAAAGAATTAGGTCACTCTTTTTTCTTTACAGATTTTCTTCATTTCATCACTCAGCAACCCCACACACCCATATACACACCCACACCCACCCACCCACCCACCCCCACCCCACCCCCCCCACACACACACACACACACACACACACACACACACACACACACACACACACACACACACACACACACACACACACACACACGCACACGCACACGCACACATTCACACAAACACACATCTTGTTTTAACAGAGGAGGGCATAACCAGAGCAGCTCTTTATCTGAAAGGTGGGCGGTTCATTGAATATGGAGGGCATGACTTAGCGTATGTGTGAGACAGTGAGATAGAGAGTGATGGTGTGCATGAGGGGGAGGAAGAGAGAGAGAGATAAAAAGAGAGAGGGATACCTTTAACTTTGGTGCATGCTGTGGCTGCATGTTCATGTGTTTGTGTGTGTGTGTGTGTGTGTGTGTGTGTGTGTGTGTGTGTGTGTGTGTGTGTGTGTGTGTGTGTGTGTGTGTGTATGTGTGTGTGTGTGTGTGTGTGTGTCTGTCTGTCTGTGCACGTGCGTGTGTGTGTTTGCGCATGCATGTGTTTGTTTACGTGCATGTGTTCGTGTTTATGTGTGTCTGTGTGTGTGTGTGTATGTGTGCATGTGTGTGTGTGTGTGTGTGTGTGTTTGTGTGTCTGTGTGTAACCGGATGAAAGGACATTCCCACATGGCTAAAAGTGATTGTTTGCATCTATAGTCATGTCACATTTCTTGTCATGGTTGTTTTATGTGATCGAGAGACAAAGTGTGAGTTTGTTGTGTGTACTATGTGACGAGGAGGAAGGGAGAAAGTACGCAGGAGTGAAAGCTTGATAATGTGCAACATGCAACACACACACACACACCCTTTTATTATTTTTGACAAATAATGCATTTGATTCTCTTTCCAAAGTGCCCATTATTTTTACTTGTCACACATCTTTAGTAACATTATTCATTTCATATTTTGAAGTATATATATATATATATATATATATATATATATATATATATATATATATAAATGTTTATTTGTACATAACTTTCTGTCCCTTTACAGTACATACACTTAAGACCGCAAAAAGCATGTCAAGTTATTGAAGCAAGCCCTCCCTCCTTACCACACACCCAGATATAAGTAGACACTGAGGCACACACACACACAGACACAGACACACACACACACACACACACACACACACACACACACACACACACACACACACACACACACACACACACACACACACACACACACACACACACACACACACACACACACACACACACACACACACACACACACAGTGTGTGTCTTCCTGCTGTACCCTCCACTGGGGAATCACATAGGGTAGCACAATGTAAATTGTGTTCTCCTCCATTGTCTCTTCTTACTCATTTTTCTCCTGTCTTTTCTAGAACACACACTTGCATCCCGCCCCCCCACACACACACGCACACAAATGCACACGAACGTACACACACACACACACACACACACACACACACACACACACACACACACACACACACACACACACACACACACACACACACACACACACACACACACACACACACACAGCTGTGCTACTGCAGAGCAGAGGTATTGTTATTGTTGTTGTGTGGGAGTGCACTGTCAGCAGAACACAGCTATGCTTTCTCTCTGCCTGTGTAAGACATGTTCTTTGTGAGAGCGGTAGAGAGAGACACAGACAAATCAGACAGAAATAAAGGGAGGGAAAGGGCATCGCAAAGAGAGGGAGATGAAATGCATTTCAGGCCCTCCCAGCATCAAATTGGGCATCATAACTACATTTTGTGGTATAAATGAAACCCATCTTCCTCTTTTTGAGAGTTGCTTGATGGCACTCTTTCCTCTGGTACTCAGAAATAATGTCTTTCAACCTCAAACAACTGCAATTACAACTATAAAGTGCGGAAACGGGTGAAACTGGGGTTGAAATCCATGTTTGATTGTTCTCTGTATCACTTTTGATGTTGTGTACTCCCTAATTAAAATAATCGGACACGCTGTCCTTGAATAAAGAATGGCTCTGGAGACACTGACAGGTGTCTGACAGGTGAAAGCCATTTATCATACAGAGCCCCAGCTAGCCCATCTGAACCTGGCTTTCTGGCTCCTGTTGTTGGTGGGGGACGCTCAAGAACCATGATAACCTCCCATTCTCAACAAGGATGGAAGTTCTGGTGGTTTATAACCCGGTATCCATTCCCTTTGGACCTTGGGGAGGTAATGTGTGAAGGAGACGACATGGAGATCCCATGCAATCTTTATTCAAAACAACAATAAAGACCAGGTGAACCCACCAGTGCAATGATGAGGTTAGGAAATGACAGTACAATCTCCACAGTTGGGTCACGAAATGTATTTATTGGGGAACCCCTGCGTTAGGCTTGGTGTGGCCATGAAGGTTTATCATCATGGATGTGTGTGAGTGTGTTGCTTACGTAATTAGTGATAGAAAAGTACACCGATGGGATTATAACAAAGGTGAAGCCGGTATAGGCCGTACTGACGGATATACCATGCTGATGTCAGTGTGTTGTGAAGGGGGCGTGGCCAGGCATTGTCTGGAACAGAGGAGGCTGGCGGGCTCGATGGGGGGGAGGGCGGGCTTGGCTGTAGGAAGTGAGCATGATGAACAGACAGGATGCATAGTTGTGTTGTGCCGGGCCCTCTCTCTTACGCTCCGGCCGGTTCCGGATCAGCACGCGTATCGCAGGAGAAGCGTGCTGAGACGCAGGGCAGCGGTACGAGGCTATAATGTATGAGTTTGCGGCACTAAGTGAATAAAGAGACAGTTCGAGCAAGCTGGATTCACTGTTCCTTCCCGAAGCCGTCCATAGCTGCGACCTTTCTGTACAATGAGATAAGACTATTCCTCCCCAATCCTTGGAAGACATGCATGTGAAGGTACGTACAGCTAGCAGGGACCACCGCTCCCCCCCCCCCCTGGGACCAGCACGTGCCCATGCTGAGGCAGCCGTCCCTCTGGGTAAATAAAGGTTAAACTAATAAAGTGGATGGAGCTCCGCTCCAGCCGCTGTAATTCCTCCTGACAAACCCTTAGCCTTGCCTGTTGCCTTGGCTGTCAGTCCGGCGCTGGAGCTGAATGATGATATTGTGTATTATTTACCTCTTGCTCTGCACCCTGGCGCCTCTCTGCTTCTTAAAGTGTCAACCCCCCCCCCCCCACCCTTAGGCTGTGGGCTCCAGATTACAGAGCAGGAGATGCCACTGAGAACGGGTTTTTCAGTTTTTTTAAACGCTGAGGTGGACGGTCAAACTTTGTCACTGCAGATTTTCCGATCCAGTGCAAATATTATGTTTTAGATGAACAACTGAACAACAACAAACCACACCCACATCTCGGCCAGAGAGAGAGAGAGAGAGAGAGAGAGAGAGAGAGAGAGAGAGAGAGAGAGAGAGAGAGAGAGAGAGAGAGAGTTGTGGGGGGGTATTACAAAGCAGTCTTCCCTCCAAGCTGTGATTGGGTTATGAATTCACATGACAAGCTAGAGACAGAGCAAGGCCACACGCACACGCTTTTAGGAAATAAATCTTTTGCAAACGATTTCAGTGTGTGACATGTTTCATTTTGGAAGCAGTGAGGTTGTAGGAACAGATAAAGATATAAGGGGGAGCAAGAGGGTGGGCGAGAGAGAGAGAGAGAGAGAGAGAGAGAGAGAGAGAGAGAGAGAGAGAGAGAGAGAGAGAGAGAGAGAGAGAGAGAGAGAGACCTATTTTAACGGTCTGAAACGCAAGTGAGAAGCGCGAAACGGAAGCAGCTTTGTGGGCGGGTCTCTGCTGCTGCTGCTATTATACCGGCGGATAATTTACTCTTGCGCCCGACGCAAATCTAAAAAGGGTTGCCCCAAAGTAGACTAATTACCCGTGGGTGTGGTTTGGCCGCAACGTGCAATAAACCAATGAGAGGGCCATCTCCCATCTCCATAAAGAGCCATGAGCACAGTTGAACCTGACGAGTTGATATTTTGACAGCACGTTTGCAGTCTCCGATGAGACAGAGGCATGACCACATGAATTTTAAACTTCAAATGGCTCATTTCATGGCCAAATAATGTGGCCTAATTCACACATGGAATAGCTTTTTCTTCTACAACTTCCGAAATGCTGAGTCGTCATGTAAATATAGGCAAAGAAAACCTAACACACATATGATATGCGGTTCTGTGGCCGAAACTGTTGGTCCATTTAATGATATGGGCAATACATTAACACAAATCGTTTCTTAACAATATTGTATACATTATCGTTATCGACTTGTGTTCCTAATATGCATGTGTTCCCCCATTAATGTACATTGCCATAGACTTTATTTTGTGTTATGTGTTTAGTTTGCGTGTGTTTAAACAGATGGAGGCACACACGCGCACCTGCATTCACCCATTCGGTAACGCTTTATATTAAGGTCCTTGTATTAAGCCTTAGTTAATATGTAATAAGACCTTATTATATGCTTATTAACATTAATTTGCGTTAATAAGACTATCAATAAGTATTAATAATAACAAAAGAAACATGTTTATTGTGAGATTATAAGACTTTAATAAGCACTTATAAGAAACGTGTTAATTATTTATTGATCGCTTAATAACATTAATAATGGATTATTATGGAATAATAATGAGATTCTTATAGTTGTTAATAAACGCATCACAAACCCATTAATTGAGTCTTACTAACTTAGTAACTGCTAATTATGCATTTTGCAGGTACGGGATCCAAAGCGGGAATCATGCTTATTAAGGTTAGTCCTTTATTATACCGCTAATTATGCATTTTGCAGGTACGGGATCTAAAGCGGGAACCATGCTTATTAAGTTTAATAAGTCCTTTATTAAACTGGTAATCATGTGTTTTGCAGTTACGGGATCTAAAGCGGGAACCATGCTTATTAAAGGGACTCTCACCTTTGTTGCATTTGAGAATTACAGCACATTCAAATCATCCCGCCTTCCTCCAATGCCCCACCCCCTAAGCGCAAACTAAGCGTTATTTTTTAGAGTACTGTAACGACCTCGCCGGTGACATAATGATGTCGAGTCATTAGTAGTTGAAGGTAGTTTTAATGAACCAAAACCAGGTCACTGAAACCCGTAACATTGTAACCAACGGCAGAAAACCGACACAAAACAAACCCCGGTTACCCCGGCAACCCCCAACACGGTCTCACTCGCGTGCAGGCCCCCACCCTCCTGTTCTTCCAAGGCCCTCCCCCAGCTGACCTAATGATTCGCCCCCACGCTGATTGACAAGAAGAACATTACAATACATGCACATAGAACAACTGGCATAGCGGACAACGAAATATAATGTAACACATAACACACAAACTATTTAACTGTCCCAGGGTCGCTACAGTACAAAAGTTCTAGACTCCCATGGGTTATGTTTAGACTCCCATGGGTTATGTTTAGACTCCCAGGGGTCATAATATCTACCAGGGGTCTAGTAAACAAGAAATTTAGCAGGTGGCTCACTGTAATTTTATGGGCTTCGTGTGATACCGTTTTGAGGCACCATGTTGAAGGACAGTGGTCCCACTGAGTATAAGAAAGGTGTATGAGCATTACAAACAGAGTAGCGGGACAACGTAGCGTCTGAGGCCGAAATGGGTCCCCTAATCGGACTGAATGGTGCGGTTGGGTGCCAACGGTCTGGAGGTCTTCCTGTAGCTCCAGAGTAGCGGGACAACGTCGCGTCTGAGTCCGAAATGGGTCCCGTAATCGGACTGAGTGGTGCGGTTGGGTGCCAACGGTCTGGAGGTCTTCCTGTAGCTCCAGAGTAGCGGGACAACGTCGCGTCTGAGTCCGAAATGGGTCCCCTAATCGGACTGAGTGGTGCGGTTGGGTGCCAACGGTCTGGAGGTCTTCCTGGAGCTCCAGAGTAGCGGGACAACTTCGCGTCTGAGTCCGAAACGGGTCCCCTAATCGGACTGAGTGGTGCTGTTGGTTGCCAACGGTCTGGAGGTCCTGAGAATCATCCAGGGGAGCGGGACCACTTGGCTTCTGAGGCCGAATCGGGTCCCCTTGTCGGACTGAATGGTGCAGTTGGTGGCCAACAGTCTGGAGGTCTTCCTGAGGCTCCAGAGGAGGGTAACTCTGTGAGTCTGAGTCCGAGATGAGTCCCCTAATCGGAGTGAATGGTGCAGTTTCAGTACGCCGTGGACCACTTTGGTCTGCCATCGTCAGTCGCTACGGTCGCTACTCGCTACTGTCTGCCGTGGAATCAAAACAAACCCTCTAGTTGAGGACGCGCCTTGATGACGCGGGCCCGAATGCGCCACAAGAAGCAGACGGAAAACCTTATATATCCATGCAGCAAACAGACAGGTCTGTCGGCCAATAAGGTCATTCGGTCCGAAGAATTTTATTGGTTGAGGTTTTCACTAAATATTATGAGAGTAAAATAATTGTTTGTTTTTACTCCTGGTTGGTCTGTCTTGCATATTAGAGTGTTATTACCTTATTAATACCAATTTAACCTTATCCAAAAAAAGTGTAAAAATGCAACAAAGGTAAGAGTCCCTTTAAGGTTAATAAATCCTTTAATATACACTTATTAACAATCAATGAGTATATATTATCAAGGTTGATAAAAGGTAAAAAAAAATAGATATACCATAAATAAAATGTCAAAATGTTTAAAAAATAAATAAATAATAATAATTAAAAACTTCTGAACGTATTCTGGAACATCAACATTTAAATAAGCGGACTAGACGATTCCGAGTCCGGCCTCTCCATGGCCTCAGGGGATGGTTGGGAATTCTTCTATCTGGTCTTTCTTGTTACTCTATAAAGAAGCACAAAGAACATTGACCACAATAGACAGTTCGCAGACAGGTTACAATAAGCATTAAGCCGTTTAGACATGGATTCATGAAACAACTGTTAGAATTAGATATGTTTGGTTACCATAGTTTCATATGATAGCATAAGCTAAAAGTTAGCTTGAATGTATCACGCCAAAGCCTCTGAAAGAAAGTAATGCAAGTGTAACAGTGTAAATAATTACTTTCTTTTATTTGTTAAATTCTGTTAAACTTGGGACTCCAACCAATATTTTATATTTTATTCTGAAAGTCCACGGCGGAAGTTTGTGTTTGAAAGTTCAGAAGCAACCAAGCTTACGTTGTGGTAAGTCGCCGTTCTGTCCGCTCGTACATAAGTTCAATTATAAATGCAAACCATGTAAAGTACGATGTTTAAAATATAGCATAACATGTAAAATCTAATGTTACATGTTGTAAGGCGTTTTGTTGGTTTGTGTGTGATGTTTGAGGAGTTCTTGAGCACGAGGTGTATGTGACATGTGCGCGCTAATGCGGGCCTCCTCTTTTATAGTTCGAACGGACTACGGCTGAATATATATATATGTGAACACTGGTTGTGTGTTGTCCCATGTTGCAGGTATGTTCACTTAATGTTTTTTGTTGTAAATACCACTATACGATCATTGGAAGTTTGTGTTTGAAAGTTCGGAAGCAACCAAGCTTACGTTGTGTTCGAACGGACTACGGCTGAATATATATATATGTGAACACTGGTTGTGTGTTGTCCCATGTTGCAGCTAATAAACCAGTCCAGTGCTCCACCCAACCTGTCTCTGTGAGTTCATATAAGAAGCAGAAGAGCTGCAGTGTACCCAAGGTCACATTGGTGCCGTGACTCGTCGATCTCCTGCTGGACGGTGGCTTCTTCAGCGCGATCCGGGGATTTGTTTTCTACTGCTGCTCCTCTGAGTGTAATCAGGTGGAAATTTTATTTTGACTGTTGAGCTGTCAAAGAGCATATCGATTTTTTCTGTTCGTTTATTATTTCAGGTGCTCTTTTGTAATTACTTTATTGCATTTTTTTTGAGTGTTGAATTTAATTTGTGACATTGAACTTTTTTTTTTTTTTTTTTCACAATGAGTTTTAGTCAAGAGGGGTATGGCGCCCCTCGTGCCGTTGGCAGGGGGAGAGGAGCGTTGGGTTCTCCTATGTTCTTACAGTTTGGAACACCTGTGAACGGGCGTGGTATTGTTCTGGGGGGAAATGAGGTTTCACCAGGGTTCCCTTTGATCGGTAGGGATGTGTCCCCTCCCCCAAGTCACCCTGTGGGTAATTCACATGAGCCTCAACGCACAAGTTCTGCTCTCCCAAGCCCTGAGGCCCTTGCCAATGAGATAGTCAATCAGATGGGGGATGTAATTCAGCATGTTACTCAGAAGGTTGTACAGAACATTATAACCCAGCTCAGCCCATCTGTTAGTACCCCTTTAACCAATGCTATCGCTTCGCCAACCAATGCTGACGTGTCTTCTTCAAACATGCTTGACGCCTCTCATGTACAGCTTGTATCCCACAGAAAATTGAAAGATCCCCCATGCTTCAGAGGGGAGAGCTCTGACTCTGTGTCTGTAAGAGAGTGGGAGGATCTCATGCAAACTTACATTAAGAAAAGTAATCTGAGACCTGAGGAACAAGCTGAAGAGATCCTTGTTCACCTTAGAGGTAAAGCTAAAGACATCGCCCGAGTTGGTACTAGAAATAGTGACATAGACATCACCCGTGACCCTGAAGCTATCTATGGTCTCCTACGAAAGCACTTTGACTCTGCCCCATGCTCACCTCTCCCACTAGCAGACTTCTATACCACTCTGCCTGAGAAAGAAGAAGGGGCATTTGACTATTGGCTCAGGCTGCACCGTGCCGTTGACAATGCTGTTGAACGGCTGAAAGAGCATGACAAGACGCTAGAAAGTCCTGGCACTGAGGTAACACGCATGTTCATAAGAAACTGTCCCACCCCTGAGCTTTCTATGACCTTTCGTTCAAAGACTATGGACAAGTGGACTGCTCATGAAATTCAGGAAATCTTATGCGAGTATCATTCAGGTCTGACATCCACTGTTAGCAAGGTAGCCAGGGAGAGGGTAACAATGAACATACAGCAGACTGCTCCACCACCACCTGTACAACCTACTGGGGGGCAGGGCGCGCCACAGTCACAGGCCACAGACTCTGCTACCCTTGAACGGCTTATCAGCATGCTGGAGAAGGTGCTTTTGCAGAGACCGGTTCAGTCGGGTCCATCCAGGCAGTCTGGCCCACGGCGTCCCAGAATTGAAGGATTACATGACGTACCTTGTTCTGTCTGTCGTGACACCGCTCACTCCGCCTTAACTCACTGCCGTGACCATAGGCTCTGTTTTCAGTGTCACTCACCAAACCACTCGAGTCGTGCTTGTCCTGGCCACACAGCCTCAAACACTCGTCAGCAGCCGTAAAACTAGTGGGTCCGCACTTCAGGGAGGACAGTGTGGATCATGATAGTGAGTCTCCCAGCTGTGACAGTGATGACTTGGAATCTTTGTAAGAATCTCTTTGCTCCTTTGCACCGTCTGGAAAGACAGTAATTTTCCAATCAACACACAGACTTCAGAAATCTGACAGCTTGTTCTACACTGATGTTTGTGCTGCAGGTGGAGCTCAATTGAAAGCCATGATTGATAGTGGTTCCATGTCATGTTCTATAAGTGAAGCTGCTGCTGCACGTCTCTTGCAACACTGCCCTGATTTGAATAGTAGTCCTGCTGATGACATTGTTGTTGTTGGTGCTGGAGGTCACCATGTTTATCCAAAAGCAGTCTATGATTTAGAGGTGGTTATCTATGGCTTCAAGTTGCTCATCCCAACACTGGTCATCCCTGGACAGACAGACGACATGATTGTTGGTAGTAACGCTATCAAACTGCTGATACACTTGATGAAAAAGTCTGAAGACTATTGGAGACTTCTAGCTGCACCAGTTGACATGGCAGATGATGACTGTAGCCAGTTCTTATCCCTGCTCTCCAACTCTGAAAAGTGGCGGGGGGGGCCCATGCCCGACAAGATCGGCACAGTAAAGTTAAGGCAGAGTATTACACTTGAACCTCTGTGTGAACACCTTGTCTGGGGCAAGTTGCCTGTATCTGCACCTTTGTCAGTGGGGTGCACAGTTGTTGTCGAACCGACTCAGTCAAGATCAAGGCCCAGAAATGTACTGGTTGTCACACCTCTGTGGGGTGACAGGTGGGTGCCCGTAAACCTGATCAATCCTAGCAGCAAGGCAGTGACTCTGAGGAGAAACTGCAAGATTGCAGATGTCTTCCCATGTGTCGCAGTTGAGGAACTGCCCTCACCTGAAAAGGTTTCTGTCAATATCCAAGATGTCTCACAGGGCTCTGTGGTGACAAAGTCCCCTCAGCAGAGAAAAGAGGTCTTAAACGACTTGGGACTACAAGACTTGGATTTAGATGGCTGTGAGGTGTCTGATCAGTGGAAAGATCGACTTTTGGAGCTCGTCGTGAAGTATGAGTCGGTCTTCTCAAGGGATAAGATGGACTGCGGGGAGGCTACAGAATTCGTCCACAAAATACACCTTGTGGACGAGAGGCCGTTTCGCCTACCGTACCGCCGAGTTCCACCAACACAGTACGAGAAGTTGAGGACCGCATTGAATGAGATGGAGGAAAGAGGCATTATCCGGAAGTCACACAGTGAGTACGCTTCACCACTGGTCTTGGTGTGGAAAAAGGATGGCAGTCTGCGCATTTGTACTGATTTCAGATGGCTTAATGCGAAGACTGTGAAAGATGCGCACCCACTGCCTCACCAAGCAGATACTCTTGCTGCACTTGGAGGAAATGTCTTCTTTTCCACCATGGACTTGACTTCCGGATTTTACAATGTACCACTTCATGAGGAACACAAGAAGTACACAGCCTTTTCCTCCCCCTTTGGCCTCCATGAGTACAATAGGATGCCCCAAGGTCTATCTAAAAGTCCCGCAACCTTCATGCGGATGATGTTATTGATCTTCGGGGATGAAAACTTCAGCAGCATGCTCTGTTACTTAGACGACCTGATGGTCTTTGCCCCCAGTGAGCAGCTAGCCCTTGAACGTCTGGAGTTGGTGTTCTCCCATCTAAAAACTCACAAACTTAAGCTGGCTCCCAAGAAATGCCATCTTCTGAAGAGCTCAGTTAGGTTTCTGGGCCACATTATCTGTGCAGATGGGGTGAGAACAGACCCTGAAAAGGTCAAGACTATTGCTGATGTAGGAGAGTCAGAGTTGATGGAAAATGATGGTGTCATGCCTTCCTGGAAAAAGATAAGGTCTTTCCTTGGCATGGTTTTTTATTACCAGCATGTCATTGCTGACTGCTCTGCAAAAGCCAAACCTCTTTTCAGGCTAATTTCTGGACGTCAAGTTCAGTCTCAGGCCAAGAAAAGAGCTAAGTTCAAGAAAAAACCCTCTGACCCATTGGCTATGACACCAAGTGAGTGGACTGCTGCATGTCAGGAATCTTTCCAAATCCTGAAAAGTGAACTCACTCATGGTGTTACTTTGGCTCACCCAAACTTCGACCAGCCTTTCATCCTTGCTGTCGATGCTTCCTTTGATGGCATTGGGGCCGTCTTGTCTCAAGTGGAACCTGGTGAGACAATTGCAAGGCCTGTGGCCTTTGCTAGCAAGACATTGACCCGTTCTCAAATGAACTACCCCACACACAGGCTGGAGTTCCTGGCGCTGAAATGGGCCGTATGCGACAAATTCAGTCATTGGCTAAAGGCAAAACACTTCACCGCCTGGACGGATAACAACCCCCTGTCCTACATTCTGACAAAACCACGCTTAGATGCATGTGAGCAGAGGTGGGTGGCCAAGCTGGCAGCGTTCAACTTCGATCTGAAGTACGTTCCTGGAGCTAAGAACACTGTTGCAGACGCTTTGAGCCGTGAGCCATTTGTTCAGTCATGTGTTGGTCACCGCTTGCTGAAAGAGCCTTATATCGCATTATTGGACGAAGTCAATGGCGTTGTCAGAGGCACGGTGCAGGATGCTTTTCGGCTGACGAATAATTGTCAGGTTGTTCAAGGTGCAAGGGCAGAGCCATCAGACCTTAGTGATGTGCATGATCCTCAGACTGAGGGAAGCTCCATCAGCTCGGACGAGGTGTCAGCTGCACTGAGCGCTCATCGTGGTTGTGGTCATCTCAGTGCTAACTTACCATTGCCACAGTTGCCTGACGAAGACCCTTCCACTGTGATCCCTCAGAGTCAGCTTTTGAGCCTGCAGGAACAGGACCAAACAATAAGCAGAGTCCTGTTCTATGTGCAGCGAAAAAGGAAAGCTACCAGACGTGAGGCTGCAGCTGAACCTGCCTGCGTCAGTAAGCTCCTTAGACATTGGAAAAAGCTAAAAGTACAAAATGGGATTCTGTACAGGGTGAGAAAAGACAACCGACTGAACAAAAAGTTGTCACAGTTCATTGTGCCAGATGGCCTTAAACATGATATTCTCCTTGGTCTCCATGACAATGCTGGTCATCAGGGCCGTGCACGGACCCTCTCCCTCGCCAGAGAGAGGTTTTTCTGGGCTGGCATGGAAACAGACATAGTAAATCATGTACGACGATGTGAACGATGCATTGTTGGCAAAACTCTTGAACCTGCAGCCCGTGCACCCCTTGAATCCATTCACACATCTGAACCAATGGAGCTGGTGTGCATTGACTTTTGGACAGCTGAACTGAGTGAAAAAAAAACTGTTGATGTCTTGGTCATAACCGACCACTTCTCCAAAATTGCACATGCCTTCCCCTGTCAGAGTCAAACTGCGAAACACGTAGCTCGCCGATTGTGGGATGATTTCTTCTGTGTGTATGGCTTTCCCAAGAGAATCCATTCGGATCAGGGGGCCAATTTTGAGAGCAGGCTCCTAAAGGAACTTTTGGAGATGGCAGGGGTAAAGAAGTCGCACACCACACCTTACCACCCAATGGGTAATGGTGTCACGGAGCGTTTCAACAGGACGCTGGGGAATATGTTGAGAACTCTTCCCCCAACTGCAAAAGCAGGTGGCCTCAGGTGCTGCGGACTCTAACCTTTTGCTACAACTGTACTGTGCATGAGACGACCGGCTTTGCCCCATTTTACCTCATGTATGGTCGGGTTCCACGTCTTCCTATTGACGTCATGTTCCAGCATGTGGTTCAAGATGATAAAGTGATCAGCCATGGCGAGTTTGTCTCACGGTTGAAGCAGGACTTGAGCGAAGGCTCAGGGATTGCTCTGAAACACAGCCTTGACGAGCAAGCACGTCATGCCAGGCTGTACAACCGCAGAGTGAAGGGCTCCCCACTGGCTATGGGTGATCGCGTGTTGTTGGCCAACCGTGATGAAAGAGGGAAAAGAAGGCTTGCTGACAAGTGGGACTCTACACCATACGATGTTGTGTCTGTGAGGTCTGGGATTAACGTATACAGAATCAGAGATGCCATAACTGGCAGAGAGAGAGTTGTGCACCGGAACCTTCTCCTCCAGGTTGACTTTCTTACTGTGGATGAAACTCCTGCTTCCCTTGTCGACTCAGATAATCTGGATGTGGCATGTGGAAGTGGTCGAGACTCTGTGGAGATGAACAATGTAGATGGCTACAACCAGACTATGGACTGGTTAATCCACTCACCTGACCCAGTCCCTGTCAGTGTGGCCCACTCATCTGACCCAGGCCCCGTCAGTGTGGCCCACTCACCTGACCCAGGCCCCGTCAGTGTCGCCCACTCACCTGACCCAGGCCCCGTCAGTGTCGCCCACTCACCTGACCCAGGCCCCGTCAGTGTCGCCCACTCACCTGACCCAGGCCCCGTCAGTGTCGCCCACTCACCTGACCCAGGCCCCGTCAGTGTCGCTCATTCATCTGATCCAGCCCCTGTCAGTGTCGCTCATTCTTCTGACCCAGTTTCCGCTAGTGTTGCTCACTTATCTGTGCCAGATGTATCTCACTTGGCTTTCAGTGTGTTCAGAAGGTGTATATGGCATCTTCTACTGGTCTGTGGAAAGTATTGGGCTTGGTACCTCCTAATCCATTTGCACTCCCAATGGGGGGATTTTGTATCGACTGTAGTTCGCATCGGTGGTTTGGCTTCACATTGAGCAACCCTAATTTTTTTTCTTTCTTTCTATTTCTTTTCTCGTTATACTGCTCTGGATTTGTCTGTTGTTTAACTGAATTTAAAGGGGGTGCATGTAACGGTGTAAATAATTACTTTCTTTTATTTGTTAAATTCTGTTAAACTTGGGACTCCAACCAATATTTTATATTTTATTCTGAAAGTCCACGGCGGAAGTTTGTGTTTGAAAGTTCAGAAGCAACCAAGCTTACGTTGTGGTAAGTCGCCGTTCTGTCCGCTTGTACATAAGTTCACTTATAAATGCAAACCATGTAAAGTACGATGTTTAAAATATAGCATAACATGTAAAATCTAATGTTACATGTTGTAAGGTGTTTTGTTGGTTTGTGTTTGATGTTTGAGGAGTTCTTGAGCACCAGGTGTATGTGACATGTTCGCGCTAATGCGGGACTCCTCTTTTATAGTTCGAACGGACTACGGCTGAATATATATATATGTGAACACTGGTTGTGTGTTGTCCCATGTTGCAGGTATGTTCACTTAATGTTTTGTTTGTAAATACCACTATACGATCACTTAATGTTTTTTGTTGTAAATACCACTATACGATCATTGGAAGTTTGTGTTTGAAAGTTCGGAAGCAACCAAGCTTACGTTGTGTTCGAACGGACTACGGCTGAATATATACTGTATATATGTGAACACTGGTTGTGTGTTGTCCCATGTTGCAGCTAATAAACCAGTCCAGTGCTCCACCCAACCTGTCTCTGTGAGTTCATATAAGAAGCAGAAGAGCTGCAGTGTACCCAAGGTCACACAAGCAAAAAAAATTGGCTAGTAAACACAGCTACCGTTACCATAGCATCACATTCCTAAAGGCCGTGTTGCATGTTAACCGGAACTTTCGATAAATAAAGCACTAGTGCTCCCAGCACTACAGCCATCCGGAGGCACACAGAGCTTTTGGCCGTGATATTATCGATAAAATTATATTATACTATCATATATAGAACTTTGTAAGACGCTGCCACCGAGTGTGAGAGGAGAGTTGACGGAGAAGATGGCGGTTGACCTAGTTTCAAAGTTTATACCGTTTATACTCGGTAATACCGGTGTAACGTGTTGACACGACTACACGACCACTACTACATGTTCCAAATCTGTTAACATATTCTCCATCCATTAAAAGAGAAAGATCAGTTAAGTCATTCATTCGTCTGAAATATACCAGCCAGCACATACACATTTGACTAGCAGCTTGTGCTAGCTCCCGCCTAGCAATAACGTCAATGGTGGAGCTCTGGCTAACTGTTTTTCTGTCAATTCACCTGCACAACTCGTCTATGCCTGACTTCGGAATAAATCTGTTATTTTTGAGCACTTAGATGCATCCCCCTCCAGCATCCGCTTCTTATTTATTCTGGCCTTTTCAGCCCCTCCTTTCTCTTTTCTCTTCTTGCCTTCAATGAGTGCCACAACAAGCAAAAGCAAGCAACCACAAACTTGCTCACCTTCTCTGTCTGACGCGTCTTTAGGGTCATGCCATTAGACGTGAGGCTGCTCATATATCCCCCTACATTTCCGAAAAAGGACTTGACCTGCAAGCTGTTTATTGGATAAACGCATTTCCCAATCCCAGGAGTCTTTGCTCCATTCTACGTCAATTCAAGAACAAACAAATTAAAGTAAACTCTAGGTCGTATTATTTATTTATGGCCCTGAAAGTTCTGTAACACCTGAATAATGAAGAATTAAATGAAGTAAAAAAAAATAATATAAAAAAAAAACCATGAATGAGACATAGAGAGTAAGCAAGTGGTATAAATATTGGTTGGATGTTCTTGAGACATATATTGTTTATTTCGGGGATTTTCACAGCGTCATTACGGGAAATAAATTATGCTCAGGGCCGGCTTGCAGACGCCTCGCGGCCGCTCACAACTGTGGGCCGGTCCAACTGACTTCGCAGGCCACTACCCAATTGTGGGCCGGTCCACCTGACCTCGCTGGCCGGCCGGCCGGGAAATCTCCCGATCTCCCGGCCAATCCGCCTCTGCTGCATGGTTATGAAGGCCTTGTGGTTAGTTGTGGTGGTCTTAGTGAAGCAGCCTAGCCTTGGAGTTGGATAAGTTGGAGTGATTGTGTACGGGCGTGCGAGATTGAAAGAGAGAGCACACCCGCCGTGGTGATGTTTGGCTTGTTGTGGGCTGTCTGTCAGCATCCGCCGGGTTGGACGATGTGCTTTGTGTATGTGTTCAATGTACATCTGTGTCTGGTCGTATTTGCGGTAGATTGATGGTTAAATAATGTCACACCACGATCGGTTATACTTGCAGGCACTTATTTGCAAGTGCACTGATTGCGTGTCCGCTAGCATTATGCCTTCTATTTCTAGATCTTCTGACTAAGTTTACCGGTACTTACGACATAATCGCTGTCACTAGATATAAAGAAAACGTTGACTTTCACTCAGTGCTATTCACTGACAGTAAAAATAAATAAAAGTGTTGTAATTGTAAGTTATTGTATGTTATTGCACTTTCATAAATAGACGACCTTCAAAATAAGCCTTTTAAACTATATATTATATGAGGCACAAATCACAATCGCTCAACATGTGCAGACTTATTAACCTTAATAAGCATTGTTCCTGCTTTAGATCCCGTACCTGCAAAATGCATAATTAGCAGTTTAATAAGGGATTCATTATCCTTAACAAGCATAAAATATGCTGAGTAAAGTTTTAACAATGACATAATATGTAAGTTAGTAAGACTCAATAAATGTGTTTGTAATGCTTTTTATTAACAACTATAAGAAACTCATAAGACTATTATTAATATTACTAAGCAATCAATAAAAAGTTAACACGTTTCTTATAAGTGCTTATAAAAGTCTTATAATATCCCAATAAACATGTTTATTATGTTATTATTTACACTTTTAGATAATCTTATTAACACCAATTAATGTTAATAAGCATATAATAAGTGTTTTATTAACTATTAACAAAGGCTTAATACAAGGACCTTAATATAAAGTGCTACCATTCATTATTTTTAAAGGTGCCATGACATGCTATTTTATGGATGCTTTAATATAGGTGGGCCACTAACACAGTATTCAAAGACGTTCCCGAAATTCAGCCGTGGTGCAGAGTTCTGTTCAGAGCTCTGTTTCCAGTGGATGTATCGCAATGGCGAGGCGCACACAGCCTTTAGCCGTGTTCTGTAAATATTCTAGAACACACAGGAGTCCTGGAGCTCTGTATCTTAATAATATCTTATAGCCTACATAGATATCTATATCATATATTATATATTATCACGGCCAAAAGCTGTGTGAGCCGATATTATGAATCTCAAACGACCGCGTTGGGTTCTCCGACGTCCCTGGTTCTTCCACGTCCACATCAATGTGAAGTAGACTGAACCGCGACAAGGAGGAGAAAGGGATTGTTGCCGGGCAGCGCTTAGGCACCTCCGCCTCCTGCAGCGCCTAGGCGGTGGTCCCTCAGCAGCGGGAAGCGGGGCTCAAGCGGGAGACATTCGCCGCCAACAATCCCTTTCTCCTCCATGTCTTGGTTCATGTTCTTGAGGGAGTCAAAGCCAAATTTCCTTTGCCCCAATTCATTCTCAACCATGGCTGAGATAACCCCCACTACGAGTCTCGTTGTAGAAATACCAGAGACGAGAGTCCGACATGTTATGCGCCATAACACCAAAAGCTGAACGGTTATCCAAATAACAAGGAAGCGTACAACACGTTGGTTACAGTCCTGGAGCTCTATATCTAAATAATATCATATAATACATAGATATCTATATCATATAATACATATTATCACGACCAAAAGCTGTGTGCGCCTCCAGACGATATTATGAAGCACAAACGACTTCGTCGGGTTCTGCGACGTCTCTGGTTCTTCCACTTTCACATCAATCATTCTGAAGTAGACTGAACCGCGCGCTGCCTGCTGCCGGCTGCCCATTGCCTGGCAGTGGTGCCTCGCGGCGGTGGTGCCTCGCGCCGGTGGTGCCTCGCGGCAACCGGCGGCATGTCACAGTCATGTACTTCAGGGAGTCAAAGTCAAAGTTCCTTTCCCCCAATTCCTTCTCAACCATGGCTGAGATAACCCCGACTACAGTCTCGTTGTGGAAATACAAGAGACGTCAAAGAACCGACAAGAAACACTCACACACACTAGTGTTGGCTCGTTCGTTCGCGAACCGGTTTGAATGAACGAGTCTTTAGGACGAACAAACCGAACCGGTTCGTTTCTCTTGTTCGTTCGTTCGTCTCGTTCACCATTCGATTCACCGGAAACTCGACTGAACGAACGAACGAGTTTCCGGTAGCACTAACTCCACTGAGTCTGACTGACTCAGCTGAGAACCGTGCAATGGCGTGTGTAGTGTTCTCGTGCAGTGTGTTGTAACTCTGACTTAACACCGAGTTAAACCGTAGCCAATGAAGACAGAGTCGTAGTAAGGTTGACCATTTACTGTCACAATTCCTCATTAACAGATGGTGAAAACTGCAAATAAAAGAATACAAAAATACTGAATGTACATTTGACTAAACAGCATGTTGTACATAGTTGTAAATAATAATATAAACTGTCTAATGGTGCGGCCACACCAAACGCGTTACTCGCGTTGGATAACGCGAGTAACGCGTCTAACCCAACGCTTGACCGGTGTGTGGTGGTTCAACGCTCCAACGCGTCAACGCGCCAACGCAGCTAGATGAGCCCGCCCATTTTCTCCCGCTCATTCTCTTTCCAAAGCTCCACAAACATGAAGGCCATCACCATCGCTGCGCTGTATGAGTTGTGGAATTTGGAAGAGAGAAATAAACCCAAACGCCGTCGTGTTTGGGTGCATGAGATCATGCGTAGGCGCTCAGAGCTGGGTGAGTTTCACCACCTCCTCCAGGAACTCCGCCTGGATGACGGCCGGTTCAAGCGGTATTTGCGCTTGACTGTCCCCTTGTTCGATGACCTGCTAGCCCGGGTTGGTGCCAGGATCTCCCGTCAGGACACCAACTACAGGCGCTCCATATCAGCGGCGGAGCGCCTGTCCATCTGTCTCCGGTAAGTTGCGGTTTCATAGGCTAATTACTCTATTAAAATCAGCACATTCTGTAGTCATATACTATCGGAAAGTGCATTCATCTTTTTCCAATGTGTTGTTTATATTTGAGTAGTGACCCATTTATTCAAGCATCGTGCACTAGGCACACCCATGGCATAGGCCATTGTAACATGAAAGGCAATATTCATTGAGTTAAATTCAACACAAGGCAAACGAAAGCGTGCTGACATGACATGGTGGTGATATGAGTTGCTTTCCCCATTGCGCCTACCTGCTATTCATTTTTCCTGTCAATGCTCCACCCAGTGTTTCAACCTAAACGCAAATCTTCATGCATGCATGTCACCAGAGTTTTATACAAACAAAATTAAGGAATGCATCATGGCTCAACATATTCATTCATATTATACTATGCAAGTAAATTCCACATTGACCTCCTTGTCATGCTTTTGAAAGTAAAATAAGATGATGCAAATCCACTGTAAACACTAGTCAAGACATTTACCTGTGCAGTGAGATAATTGGCCTACAGATTTGCTATACAACTGAAATTATCAATAAGGCTAAAATAAATAATTCATGTGTTGCAGATTCCTGGCTAGTGGTGATTCGTTCCGGACGATCGCCAACAGCTTCCGGGTCGGGACCTCCACCGTGGCTTCCATCGTCTCGGATGTGGTCACGGCTATTTGGGACTGCCTGGTGGAGGAGTTCATGGCTGTGCCCACTGCAGAGGAGTGGAGAGTGGTTGCAGAGCGGTTCGAGGAGCGGTGGAACTTCCCTCTCTGCTGTGGTGCCATCGATGGGAAGCATGTAGTTCTGAAGGCCCCTGCGAACTCCGGTTCGCAGTTCTTCAACTACAAGGGAACGTTTTCCATCGTTCTCTTGGCAGTTGTCGACGCAGACTACTGCTTCCGGGTCATCGATGTGGGGGGCTACGGGAGAACCAGTGATGGAGGAATTCTGGCCAACTCTACGTTTGGTCAGGCCCTCCACGCTGGCGATCTCCAGCTCCCTGCTGACAGAGCACTGCCGGGGGCTGAGCACAGAGGACCCCTGCCTCATGTGTTTGTAGCGGACGAGGCCTTTCCGCTACGGACCAACCTCATGAGGCCATTCCCCGGACGCGTCCTCCCACCAGAGCGGCGCGTCTTTAACTACCGTCTGTCCCGGGCTCGGTTGGTGGTGGAGGACGCATTTGGTATCCTCTCCTCTCAGTGGCGGATCTACCGGAGGGTCATCGAGGTCCGTCCTGAGCTGGCAGAGAGATGCATCAAGGCCACCTGTGTGCTCCACAATTTCCTCCGCAGAACAGCACCAACAGCAGCAGTGAGGGAGTGCATCCCGGGTGGTGCGGTGGAGCCTCTGCCAAGGCTGGGGAGAGTGGCTGCCAACAACGCCGGGAGAGAGGCCATTCGGATCCGCGAGACCTTCACCTCCTACTTCTCTGAAGAAGGAACCGTCTCGTGGCAGGACGACATTTAGTGCAGTGCACAAGCAACCCCAAAACGGCTCTTTTAAGAGCCACCCACACAAAACAAAGCGGCAATTCCTTCATTATTATTAAGTTGTTATTAAAATTGTTATATGAAGTAGCAAAATGTATGTGTATTTGTGTCCGTGCATGCTAGATCTTAAAATCACTCAGAAGAGTTATTAAAAATATTTTATGTACAAAACGACTAACAAAACAACATAGAACAATATATTATAAATTTAAAACAGAACACAAGAACAAGAACATTAACATCTTCCTAAAAAATAAGCTGTTTGTGAGAAAGGATTTACCTCACTAACTACCTTTCTCACAAACAGCTTATTTTTTAGTCACAGCAGCCCAGTTCGTTCCCTGGAGAGATTGTCACCACCACTGTTGCAAATAAGCATGAGCATATTTAATAATTATATGGGTTCCAAATTAGTGCGTCTTGTGGCTTCAACTACGAGCTTGTGAATTTCAAATTTCAACTCAGCACAAGCTTGGCGTGGCAATCTCTCCAGGGAAGGAAGTATGCTCTGGAGGAAGAATGCGTCCTCCGAGAGCTGGGGTGGGGGGGGTGGTGGGGGGGTCTGGGCAGCCTCCATATGCAGGGCCTGGAGGATGGCCTCTTGTATTGGGGTGCTCCCGCACGGTACCCTCCTGGCATTCTTCCTCTTCGTCCCTGTATGAAAGTTAAAACACCATTTGTAAGTTAGTGCAATACTACCTTCACAAGTGAAAAGCCAAAACGTTATCAATACACATGCGGTGGTTGGTTGGAAGTTTAGTCACTTTAAGTTAAAGTAGTAATCCCATAACAGTATACAAATCAGAAATTAAAGCTATAATACAACTGTGTCCTGTACATACCGCCCGGTGGTCTTGGGTCAGCGGCAGGGTCAGCGGCAGGGACAGGGGCAGCAGAGGCATCGTCAGTGTCAGAGTCACTCACTGACGGCTGATCTATGTTATTCAGAAAGAAGTCATTTTTTTGGGGCTTGGAAGATATACAAGTGATCTATATTACAGCACATTAAAGATGGTGACAGAATCGTGCAGCACCATAAACCTTTCCTCAATACAGAATCTGCCCATAATGCAGAAGCTACACGTGTACGTGTCTTCACTTGTCAACAAACCTGCATTGTGCGATAGCCCTGCTGCCTCATCGCACTCCTCATATGCCTCTCCTGCCCCAGACAGCGAAGTCTCTGCAGCCCCGTCATCCTCGATCTCATCCTCTGCCACCCGAGGAAGGTTGCTAGTGGTCTCCCTCGGGGTGACGAATGGGTCGAGGAAGGACAGGACCACAAAGAACTTCCACTTCTTTGATGTACCTGCCGCTGACCCGCTCTTTTTTGCCTCCTTCTCACTCCTTTTCTCCTTCATATATCTGTCCCTCAGAGACTTCCACTTTCTGCGACATACGTCCACTGATAAAAACAGAATATACGTATTAAGTTGTGTAGCCTGACAAGCGGGACAATCTGTTGTAGTACTATCACCTCAGTGCTTACTGGTGCTACCGCAAATTTGTTTCACAGTAAACACAACCGATAGCTGAAGACAAGCAAAATAAACCCTCACTGAACTTACCAGGAAGCCCAGTCTCCTCGCCCACTTCGACCCACGCCAGGTCCTTCTTGTTTCGATCTCTGTACGACACCATCGTGGTGTCGTACAGGATTGGACGAGCACAAACTGAAACAATGACTTTGTCTTCCATCTTCTTTCTACTTTTGTGCGTCCTCCGTCCTCTATGCAGTGCCAGTGACGTCGGGTCAAGCTCCACACTGATTGGCTATCGCGGGTGAATGATAGAGCTTGGATCGGGTTAGATTAAATAATCTCGGATATAAATAACAATAATCGGGTTAAATAACTTCACATGGTGTGTCTGGTGTGTTTCCAGCATTCGTAGTGTTGATCAGCAGAGAAATAGTCCGCCAAGACGTTGAGGTTGCTTAGCAACCAGAGACGCTGTCCATGCAAGTGAACGGAGCGTTCCCTCTTCGTCCTAACTATCAAACCAAACATCCTTCACATTCACCGAGCGAAGATTATGAAAGTAAAATGCACATTTCTCGCTAGAAATGTTTCCATAAACGCATTTAATGGCGTAACTATGTTACTATTTCCACCCAGAAAAAAGAAAGATGTCGGCCGTATTCTGTGCAAGCTCACTACTCTCTGCCAGTGACGTCGGGTCAAGCTCCACGCTGATTGGCTACCGCGGCTAAGCGTCACGCGTTGGAGCGTTGAAAGTTCAATTTTCTGAACTCCGGGCGTTGGTGCGTTGGGCGCGTTACTGCGTTTACGTGCGTAATTACGTGCAACTGCCGCGCCTAACGCCCCCAACTTAACGCTTCAACGCTTCAACGCGTGTACCGCGCCTAAACCAATGGTTCCCTATGCAAAAATGCCGATTTTCAACGCCCCTAACGCGAGCAACGCGTTTGGTGTGGCCGTAGCATAACACTGTATGAAGACATTCTGATGCCAATTGCATTGATTTTAGTTTGTACACAATTGCTAACCAAAACGTTTTTAACAACACATCAAACATTATTTTTTAACTAAATCCACTCTAATATATTATCTTAAACATGTTTTGCATTGATTAAACAAACTTACGGCATTGCCTCTTAGATGCTTTCATGTGGATGCTAGCGGATTACAATCAGAAGATGCACATGTCTGCCATTCCTTCTGCAGAGGTAAGATTTTTAACAGGAAATGACGTCACAGGAAGTGACTAAACCGGAAGTGACATAATCGCAAACCTAAAACGGCAAAATAATATGAATTTATACATTGGCTTATTTTAACTGTAAAGTAATTATTCACATCCGTTTTTACATATACATATTTAAGAAATCAATGTAAGAATATTAAATGAGTGCCAGGAGAGACAACACACTCCCCGTCTGACCTATGTGAGGTCACTTAGAACTTGTACCGGTCTTGAACATTGTCTTTAGATCAGTCTTCAGGAAGGAGCAGAACAATCTCTGCAGTCGGCCGGAGAAAGGTTTTAACATTGCCTTGGTCAGTTGTTTTTACTTCGACCTTCCTTACATGCCCATCTTTCCCAGGGAATGTGGCATTGACTCTGGCCATAGGCCAGTTGTTGCGAGCGGCCTGCTTGTCCCTGAGCAGAACCAGATCTCCAACCTGAAGGTTTCTGCGGGGCACTGTCCACTTCTGTCTGTGCTGCAAGGAAGGTAAGTATTCTCGGCTCCAGCGGGTCCAGAACTGGTTTGCGAGGGCCTGGACTTGTCTCCATTGCTTTGTGTACAGATCCTTGTCGGAAAAGTCTCCAGGAGGAGGTGTAACTCCCGACTTCTGTGTGAGGATCATGGACGGAGAAAGTATGAAAGGTTTCTCGGGATCTGTAGACACAGGTAAGAGTGGGCGTGCATTCATAATCGCTGTGACTTCCGCCATTAGTGTGCAAAGCACTTCATGGGTCAAGCAAGTGTTTTGCTGTTGGAACATTGAGTCGAGGATTCTTCTGGCAACGCCAATCATACGCTCCCAGGAACCTCCCATATGAGAGGCGTGCGGGGGGTTGAATTCCCAGCTACATCCTTGTTCGCTGAGGTACCTTTGTACTGATTTGTCCATCCCAAGCTCCTTGCTTGCTCCAACGAAATTGGTGCCGCAATCAGATCTTAGCTGTTTAGCCGGGCCTCTGAGTGCGAAGAAACGTCTGAGGGCATTTATGTAACTGGATGTGTCCATAGATTTGATTACTTCGATGTGAACAGCTCTGGAACTCATACAACTGAACATGATGGCCCAACGCTTGCTCTCTGCCTGTCCTCCTCTGGTGTGTTTGATTGTAACAGACCAGGGCCCAAATACATCGAGGCCCACATATGTAAAAGGAGGGCAGATTTCAAGACGTTCTGAAGGCAGGTCTGCCATCTTTTGTTCCTCCAGCTTCCCGCGTAGCTTGCGACAGGTTACGCATTTGTGGATTACTGAGTTAATGAGCTTCTTGCCTCCCAAGAGCCACAGTCCTGCTGCCCTAAACGCTCCTTCCGTCAGGTGACGGCCTTGGTGTCTCACCTGCTCATGGTGATGCCGTGTGAGCAGTAGGGAAATGTGGCTTCCTTTGGGCAGAACTATTGGGTTCTTCTCTGCGGTAGCAAGATGAGAGTGCTTTAGTCGCCCTCCAACGCAGATGAGGTCATCCTCCAAGATTGGGTTGAGTGTCCTCAGAGGACTGTTCTTTGGTATGGTTTTGTTGGCATGGAGAACTGCCAGTTCTTTTGCCAGGACTGTTTTCTGAGCTGCTTTAAAGATAACTTTCCTTGCTTGTGCCATTTCGTCTAGAGTCCGAGGTAACTTACATTTATGCCAGCCTTTGCACCTGCTGTCTTGGTTTGAATGTTTGCAGGATCTTGCCATGTGCACGAGGAATGCAATTCCTCTTACCAGTGAAGTAAAGGTGGAGAAGCGCTCGAAACGACCAGAGGTGAGTATTGATTCCTCCAGGTAAGTAGCTGAAGTTTGTACCTGTGGTCGGATTTCGGAGTCTTTTTCAGGGTCGATTAACCTGAATCTCTCAGCTGTCTGCGTTTTCTCGCTGGTGGCTGACGCAGGAAAGAAGGTCCAGTGAACCAAGAGGTCTGTGCCAGGCGGGATGCGGGCAAAGACCTTGATGCGTAGTCGGCAGGGTTCTCTTCTGTACATACGTAGTGCCATTGCTCGGGCTTTGAGGACTGCCGGATTCGTTGGACTCTGTTGTGGACATATGTGTAGAATCGCTTTGTTTCGCTGCAAATATAGCCAAGCACTACTCTGCTGTCCGTGTAAAACGTAATGGCATCTAACTTCAGGTCCAGCTCATCTTTGATAAGATCTGCCATCTCTGCTGCCAAGACGGCGCCACACAGCTCAAGCCTTGGTATTGTCGGTTCTGACAGGGGTGCCAGCTTGGCCTTACCCATAACGAAACCTACTTCGGTCTTCCCATCTTCCTGCACCATCTTCAAGTAGGCCACAGCACCGATGGCTTTGATTGACGCGTCCGAGAACACACACAATTCCCTGTGGACAGCTTTCGTGAGGGAGGTTGTCGTGTATGTGCGCTGAACATGAAGCTGTTTCAGGTCTTGGAGGGAATCTTTCCAACCTGCCCATCTGCTTGATTTGTCTTCTGGGAGGGGTGTATCCCAGTCAGACAGTTCGGATGTAAGCTCCCTAAGGAGGGCTCTTCCCTGGATAGTGACGGGTGCCAGTAGACCCAGGGGATGCTGTTGACTGTGGAGAGGACTCCACGTCGAGTGAATGGTTTATCCACGTTTGATGCTGAGTAAGTGAACGTGTCGGACGTGATCTCCCAGAGCAGACCTAAGCTCCGTTGTGTGGGTTCAGTTTCTCCACTCAAATCTAGGTCTTTGACGACTGGAGCGCAATCTTCGGGCGGAAAAGCCTCTGTGACTACTGGGCTGTTTGATACGAACTTATGTAAGCGTAGGTTTGATTCGGCGAGAGAGGCCTGTGTTCGTTGAAGAAGATCGATGGCCTCGGTTTCAGACGGTAGTGATATTAGGCCATCATCCACATAGAAATGTCTTTCCACAAACTCGACAGTATCAGCTCCATGCTCTCGTGCACCTTCTCTTATGGCTCTTCGCAGCCCATAAGTGGCAACAGCAGGAGACGGTGAGTTGCCAAAGACGTGGACGTTCATCCGGTACTCAACAACTTCCTTGTTCACGTCACTGTCTTTATACCACAAAAACCGGAGGAAGTTGCGATGGTCTTCGTGCACTAAGAAACAATGAAACATCTGTTGGATGTCTGCGAGGATTGCAACTCTCTCTTTCCGGAAACGTAAAAGAACCCCAATGAGGGAGTTGTTGAGATCGGGTCCAGTGAGGAGCACGTCGTTGAGGGAGACACCGGAGTACTGGGCACTGGAGTCAAAGACGACTCTGATCTGATTGGGTTTCTGAGGGTGATAAACTCCAAACGTTGGGAGATACCAGCACTCCTCCTCTTCTCTCAGCGGTGGTGCTTCCTCGGCATGTCCATTGGCAAAGACCTTCTTCATGAATGTCACGTACTGGTCTTGCATCTCCGGTTTTCTTTTCAAGGTTCGTTGCAGGGATGCAAACCGATTGAGTGCCTGCTCTTTGTTATTTGGTAAAGGCTGTCGTACTTCTCTGAAGGGCAATGGGGCGACCCAACTGTTAGCGTCGTCTCTGTAGACGTTTGTGTCCATTATCTTCATGAAGATGGTGTCTTCCACTGATGGAGCAGGTTTGTTGTCGTTCTCAGTACGGTTGAACACTGTCTGTCCCGGCATTCTCTCGGGTGCTGTTCCAGAGCTTTGATGTGTCTTCTTGACGTGCATGAAGCTTGTACAGGGTTGAAAGATTGAGTGGCGACCGCTGTCCAGCACATTCGTCTTGAACGTGTTGACTGTTGGTTTACGTAAATTACCCAAGCACACTTCCCCTATCACTACCCAACCCAAGTCCAGACGTTGGGCAAAGGGGGCGTTATGTGGTCCGTTGACCTGCTGCCTTACCTTGTGTGCCCTGAGAATATCTCTTCCTAGCAGCAGTAGTATTTCTGCCTCTGGGTCCAGTTCAGGGATGTGCTCTGCAATGTGATGGAGATGAGGCTGATGAAAAACAGCGTTAGGTGTTGGAATCTCAGACCGATTATTCGGGATCTCATGCCACTCAATGAGTGGTGGGAGAGAAATGAGAACTGTGCCGTCCAGTGACTCGATTTCAAATCCTTCTGCCTTCTTGCCGGATGTTTCTATGATGCCAGAGCAAGTTCTGAGATGGTACAGGAATGGTTCGCTCTTCACACTGAACCGCTCAAAGAACTCTGGTCTTGCTAATGAGCGATTGCTCTGGTCATCCAGGATTACATAGGCTTTGATGGCCATGTCCTTTGAACCCTTGGGGTAAAGCTTTGCAGACAGATTTTTGAGCATGAACGGCTCCACTGGCCTGGACCGCAAACTTCTGTGCATGTTGCTCCAACGACAGCCATGTCGGGATGATCTCCCTCCCCGCCGTACTCTTGTGACGGTGGAGGAGCCTTGACAGTTTGAGGAGGTGGGCCAGGGTGCATGGCTGTATCATGACCGGTGCTGTTGCATTCAAAGCACATCACAGGGGACCTGCAGTCTTTGGCAAGGTGGGAGCTGGAGGCACAGCACTTGAAACATATTCCTTTCTCTTTGAGGAAGGCCTTTCTATCATCGAGGAGTTAGTTCCTGAATGTTCTACACCTTTTAAGGGGATGGGGTTTGTTATGTAATGGGCAGTTATTGTTAGGGTCGTTGTTGGTAGTGGAAATATCCGTTGTGTGAACCGAGATGGGTTCGTTGTTGACTGTTGAAATATCCGTTGTGTGAACTGAGATTGGTTCGTTGGTGTTCAAGTTCCGTGAAAATGGTTTGTCAGGTTTGGTGGGTGTTGTTGTGCTGCCTTGATAATTAAAGCTAGGGTCGTTGCGCTTTTTTGCCTCGTAGCTAATAAAGTTGCAAAAGTACTCGAAGGGAGGGAAGCGACGGTTGTTTCCTTCTTTGTACCGTGACCCTGCAGACACCCACTTCTCCTGAGCCCGTAAGGAAGTTTGTCTACGATTGGTCCAATGCCGCGTGAGGTGTCCAGGTAGGACAAGCCGGCCAGATATCCATCTTCTTTAGCACCTTGGATCTCCGTAAGTAGATCTCCAAGTTCACGTAACTTCAAACGATCCTTGGCTGAAATCTTAGGAAAGTTGTCTAAGCGCTGAAACATTGACTTTTCAATGACTTCGGGAGCGGCATAGGATTCACGCAACCGTTCCCATGCTTTGTCTAGAGCCAGATTGGGGTTGTTGACATGCACCGATCGTATGCGTTTAACCTGTTTGCTAGATTCTTTTCCCAGCCATTTGGTCATGAGGTCCAACTGTTGGGTTGCTGTGAGGTTAACTTCACTGGCTGCACTGGAGAAAGAGGAGTACCATGCCCGATAATTCTCTGGCTTGTCATCGAATTTAATTTTCATCTTTTCAGATTCAGATTTCCCGTCTACGACGACAGACTGCATCGCCTCTGCGTCTTCCAACACTTGAGCTGTCACCATGGCTGCGTCAGCTTCTCTATGAAGGGTTAACACTTCCAACTCTGTGTCTATTCTTGTAGTTTCCAATTTATTTTGAGCATCTCTAGTTGCCCTTTCTGCCTCTCTAGCAGCTTTTTCCATTTTTAGCTTAGCCTCCTGGCTAGCATATGAAGCTCTCACCTTTGCAGCTTCTGCTTCAGCCCGGGCGCGGGCTGCGCTTACTGATGATGCTGATGTTTTGATGCTCTTAGCACTGCCGACAGACGATCCTTTGCTTGCCATGGCGACCACTTCAAAACATCCAATGCTGCCTTTTCACTGTAGTGTTCTCGTGCAGTGTGTTGTAACTCTGACTTAACACCGAGTTAAACCGTAGCCAATGAAGACAGAGTCGTAGTAAGGTTGACCATTTACTGTCACAATTCCTCATTAACAGACGGTGAAAACTGCAAATAAAAGAATACAAAAATACTGAATGTACAATTGACTAAACAGCATGTTGTACATAGTTGTAAATAATAATATAAACTGTCTAACACTGTATGAAGACATTCTGATGCCAATTGCATTGATTTTAGTTTGTACACAATTGCTAACCAAAACGTTTTTAACAACACATCAAACATTATTTTTTAACTAAATCCACTCTAATATATTATCTTAAACATGTCTTGCATTGATTAAACAAACTTACGGCATTGCCTCTTAGATGCTTTCATGTGGATGCTAGCGGATTACAATCAGAAGATGCACATGTCTGCCATTCCTTCTACAGAGGTAAGATTTTTAACAGGAAATGACGTCACAGGAAGTGACTAAACCGGAAGTGACATAATCGCAAACCTAAAACGGCAAAATAATATGAATTTATACATTGGCTTATTTTAACTGTAAAGTAATTATTCACATCCGTTTTTACATATAGATATTTAAGAAATCAATGTAAGAATATTAAATGAGTGCCAGGAGAGACAACACAGCGTGCATTCCATGACGCGATTTACCGCTACCGGAAACCAGGCTGAATGAACAAACAATTTGCGAACAACTCCTCCCAGTTCAGTCGAGTTTCCGGTAGCACTGATTCTGACTGACTCAGCTGAGAACCGTGTAATGGCGTGCATTCCATGATGCGATTCACCGCTACCGGAAACTAGGCTGTTTCACGAACGACTCCTCCACCGAGTTTCCGGTGAATCGATTCACCGGACACTCGACTGAACTGGGAGGAGTCGTTCACGATCGTATGTTCGTTCAGCCTGGTTTCCGGTAGCGGTAAATCACATCATGGAATGGACGCCATTGCACGGTTCTCAGCTGAGTCTCAGTGGAATTAGTGCTACCGGAAACTCGACTGAACGAACGAAGGAACGAACGATTCGCGAACGACTCCTCTTGGCGAACTGAATCACGCGAACTGGGTCACCAGTTGGGAAAAGAGCGTTCTTTTTTAAATTTCATGTTGCCTGTGAATCCCGTCGTCCCATTTTTGTCTATAGGCCTACATTACACGTTCACTCTGCAGTATCCAAGGCAACCACACATTAAATAAACAGGAAGGTATTTGTTTTTGAGATTAACAAGAAAGATGACAAACGTTTTGTAAGACAGAGAGCTGAAAAGTAAGAGAGAAAAGAACGGCCAATCAAAATGATTTGAGAGCGAGAAGAAGAGAGAAAAAGTTGAGAAGGTTGGGGTAATGGGAGAGGGAATGGTGGAGGGGAGGGAAAAGGGTGGGGGTTGGGTGTGGGTGCTGTAATCTCCCATTAATTTGGCTCGCACTGAAGTCACAAGGGGATTCTGGGAAATCGATGGAGGTTGATTGCTACTTTCACACAAGTGGAGCAAAACAGAGAAAGCTGCACTTCCCTTCTCTTGTTTCCTCACTCTTTATTTCCCACTCCCCCTCACTCTCCCCATCTCGCCCCAAACTCTCTCTCTCTCTCGCTGTCCTATTCTACTCTATCTCTCTAGCCTCTCTCTCTCTCTCTCTCTCTCTCTCTCTCTCTCTCTCTCTCTCTCTCTCTCTCTCTCTCTCTCTCTCTCTCTCTCTCTCTTTCGCTCTCTCTCTCTCTAGTCTCTCTCTCTCTTTCTCTCCCTCTCGTTCTCCTCCTTGTTTGACACGGCCTTGTGCTGATACTGCTGTACTTTTAATGTGGAGATACATTAGACTTAGAGCAAAGTAGCTTAATCCATTGACTGTGCTGCACACGGGTTGTCTGTGTATGTGCCTGTGTGAGAGAGAGAGAGAGAGAGAGAGAGAGAGAGAGAGAGAGAGAGAGAGAGAGAGAGAGAGAGAGAGAGAGAGAGAGAGAGAGAGAGAGAGAGAGAGAGAGAGAGAGAGAGAGAGAGAGAGAGAGAGAGAGAGAGAATGTGTGTGGGGGGTTTAAGGGAGGTTGAATAACTAGGGCCGTTTTCAAGAGACGCAGGCAACTAAAGCCAAGATTCAAGCCTTAGTTTTCATGGTATAATGGAAATATTTATTTAACTGTAAAAGTAACCCCAACGTGTTTGGAAGGAAGCAGCAAAAAATAATAAAAGCCACACATATCTCTCCAACAGGATTGCAGTGTTACGCTGGTCGGCTGAGTTATCTCAAACCAGTTTGTTTTTGACAGGTTATTTATAGTCCATCTGTGTTGGCAAATTGAGGGGGGAAATTGCCGAAAAGCCTGTTTATAAAATTGGTATGTTATTGCAATTATGTCATTATATTATTATGGGGTGTTTGGGAGGGGGGAGGGGGTTAGCGGGGGGCTGGTCTCTGTCAGTTCATCACTCCCCTGCAGTTGTATACAACAATAGGCGTCACCCTCCATCAGGCTTCTCAACTCCTCGTAGTTTATTTTGTTTCTTTTAGTCATTTAAATGGTTTTCAAACACTTAGGCTGCATCCGAATACTCATACTTGACTGCTACATAGTAGGCATTTTGTAGTACGTCACAAATATAGCGCGTCCAAATGCTCAGTAGGCCTACTCATTGTGTAGTAGGCAAAAACTTCTGAATGCGTGCTACTGCCACAGTATTAAACGGTAGGTCACTACGCTATCCCACAATTCAGCCGGAGTCTGGTAACCGAAGAAGAACGTTCTACGCATAGCTCTAGGCGTTCTATGCATAGCTTCAGAACGTACTACATTAACGGTCAAGCAGTAGACACTGCACAGAAATAGTGTAGGCCTATATATTCGGATGTATTCGGATGCAACCTTAGAGTACGCTGCTACACATTTAGAGCAGACACTTCACACTGCTTTTAACATTAACTTGTTAATTATCTTGTACTTGTTTATACATTGTTGGCACTTTTCACACAAATCCGACTTTAGATTAACATCCAGAACAAACGAGCTCAAATCTGGGTGAATGGGGTGTGATTCATGTTCTTTCGCTTGAAATGTAATTCCACCAATCATGTTGCTGGGGGCAGGGCTCTGCAGACGTGTATTACACGGAACGGTTCAAACCTTTGGTACGGTAACAGTTGCATGCAAGACAAATCAATAGAGAGAACACTTGGACCAGGTCCATCAGCAACATTGATTCAGTAAAGTCAGTCGACAATTTTCCTAGCAGAAGAAGGATAAAGCACGGCTGTCCTGTCGCACAATAGTTTAACAGGTGGGACCCCGAACCACTTCTGGGTAGACTGTAGCTAACAAGCGCGGTACCCAGGCAGACTTCACCAGAGTCATCCCAGGCCTCCTTTGAAATGAGGGGACAATTCTGGCTGCATGGTGCCAGTCAGAAGCAGAATTGTCCTCTAGGGGAGGAGAAGGCTTCCACCAGCATGGGCAACTTGATCCACCGATGGTCCTGTTTGGAATGACACAGCAGATGGGCGATTTATTCTGGTCTAAACAACACAGGAACCAGGCTGCTGCTCTGCACTATCCCCTGAGAAAGTGGAATGGTCGGCATATATTTATAAGAGGGCACTGCTGCATGTACAACTTGGGAAAAATAAGTGTGCAATATCAAGTGTCTTCTGCAAAAAAATAAAAAAGTTGCACAGTTTAACCAAATGTCCTACAGGGTCAAATGACAATTATATCAATGGTCCTCTCCAAAATAAGAAAATATTTAAAGTTCCCCTTTAAATACCAAGGAAAAAGGTGACCACAAATAATTAGGATGGTTGACCCAATTGACAACATCAAAATTCTTACTGATGGAGCGAGGTTGTGGGTAAAACGGATAACAAAAGGAAGGCCGAACGGCAAAAATCGTTCTGTCTTGATCTGTGAATATCTGCTTATAACATGATGCTCATGAATATGTGGCGTTGATATATCTTTTTATTTTATATCTATTTAGTTTACAGCAAGGGACATGCACACAACAACAGCAATTTCAGAAATAAATATGAGCGAAACAAATAAAATAAATATAAATAAATAAAACTATAAACTGTTGCAATTTGATGAGCTGAGATTAAACACCAAACGTTAAAAAAATCACATCAATGCAAAGTAAAGACCGTTTACGCTATCAAATCCAAAATCCAGTAATAACAAACAGACAGTCATTGATGCAAGCCAGCACCAAGGCATCTCAGAGCTCCTCTAAAGGAAGCTATTCTACGCATGAGTGGCAACTGGATTCTCTCCATCGACAGTAAGCACAGCGATCCTGTAAGTACGTATTTCACACAAATAGTGACCCGAGTATTGGTGTGACAGAGTGACAGGTGTCCTCCTGGGGGGAACCTCACTTACAACGCCTTAAACCCTCATTCCTGACAGCTGAAGACATCAGATGCTGCTTGCTGGAGCGCCTGCCAGCATGGGCTTACCTGTGGAAACCGCTGTGGAGTCCCAGAGAGTGTTCATCTATAGGAAAACACCGCAATTTAGACTTTTAACTGTATCAGTCATGAAACAACCCAGTCGCCAAGAAAAAACGTCGACCGTGTGCGTTTCCATGAACACTGGATACGTAGCATTTCAACGTAAAAAATAACGTGTTATACCTACAGTATCCACGTGTGCCGCTGTGGAGGCGGGTTTCGGGGTTTGGGTTTCACGGCTTTCGCGGCAAATTGTGGACACGATTGTTTAGGGGGGGGGGGGGGGGGAGACTGTTGTTGACCGGGGAGGGGGGGGGGGGGGGGGGGAGAGACACGTTTGTTGAGGGGGGGGGACGACACACGATTGTAGGGGGGGGGGGGACACGTTAGTTGAAGGGGGGGGGAGACACGTTTGTAGGGGGGGGGCACGCTCGACAACGAGAGTTGGTTTTTATTGAACGCTCGACAACGAGAGTTGGTTTTTATTGAACGAGACTTCAACACGGAACAGCTGCACGAAACGATGGTCACGTCACTCTCGGTGACGGTGTCGACAATAATGAACACACGAACAATGTTAATAGAACAACACACAACCACATTACATCCCGAACCCATTACAGCACTTAATCCTAACAACAAAACAAGTTAACAAAAGCCCCATTTGTCAACTGAGAACCCCAATTCCCAGAATCCCCCGCGGCTCCGGAACACGGCGTAGCTTATATTAATCTTTATTATCTGAATGGGAAATGCAATATTTTAGGACAGATACACCATTAAACGCGTTTCTAATGACATTTCTAGCGAGAAATGTACATTTTCCTTACATAATCTTCAGTCAGTGAATGTGTATGATCTTTATTAATCTTTATTATCTGAATGGGAAATGCAATATTTTAGGACAGATTCACCGTTAAACATGTTTCTAATAACATTTCTAGCGAGAAATATACTTTTTACTTGCATAATCTTCAGTCAGTGATTGTGTCTGATCTTTAGTTTTATAGTTATTAGGATTTGATCGGCTCGCTCGCATGTTTCAACGACGTCAGGTTGCTTTCGCTAAACTAGCAGCTCACGTGCTTCCTGCGTTTGTGTTATTAAACTGTTACTTTATGTAACTTTTAATGATATCATCTTGTTAGAAACACGTATATCTGAGAGCCAACCCAGTCGCCAAAAGCATACCTACGTTGACAGTGTACGTTTCGTGAACACTGGATTACGTCGCATTTCAACATAAAATAGCGTGTTATACACACACACACACGCACGCACACGCACAGACACACACACACAAGCACACACAAGCACACACACGCACGCACAGACACACAGAGACAGACACACACACACACACACACAAACACACACACACACGCACACGGTGCATTTCGCTGCTAAAACAACAACAAAAAAATATTCCCTCAAATATTATTACTTTCAAAACGTTGGCCAAAATGGCCAATAATATCATTTTTTATTTGGGATGCTTCTAGGACATTTTGGGTGGATTTTGAACGGTATGTGGGGGGCACGTTTTTTGCAGGACCTGGCAACCCTGCGCTGTTGCCCGAGATCTGGATCCACCCTGGCGTGGTGCCGTCTCCTTTTCACCTTTTGACCCCAGACTTCTGGGGGAATAGCTGAATCAATTCATTAGTCAATCAGAAGCATGTAAATATCTTCCCGGTGGCGTAAGAGGATGAACAAGGTGTCCTTCAACATCTACGCTTCCAGGCGATTGCAACGGTGCCACACATGAGCATATTCGAACATGTTTAATGGTAGTAATTAGCTGTCGAAATTGGAGGCCTTAATCAATACTGAGCAGCAATTGATTTGCTTCCAGGTAAAGATTTGTCACAAATGACATGTTATTTAGCATCTACACGTTGAGCTGAGTCCAATGACACCAAGAACGACACTCTAGCTAATGGTAACATGTATTTTACATGGTCTAGGACATGATCTCGGTGTAGCAAGAGGCCGAGCTTGATCTCATTGGACTCAGCTTAACATGTAGATGCTAATTAACATGTAATTTGTCAAAAATCTCCATCGGGAAGCAAATCTATAGCTGGTCATTATTGATAAAGGCCTCCAAAATCGACAGCTAATTACTACCCGAAACATATTCAAATATGATCATGTGTGGCACTGTTGCAATCGTCTCGAAACGCAGATGTCAAAGGACACCTTGTTTGCTCTGTTGCACCACCGGGAAGATATTTTCATACTTCTAATGGATTGATTCATATTTTAAGGTTCTCGGATTGAGACTTTAAGTGGCTGCAGCAGAAGTGTTGAGACGAAAGATGATATCAAGAGATTTATAGAATATTCCCATTCACATTATGATTCTTCGTCGTAACATCCGACCAAACATCCTTTACATTCACAGAGCGAAGATTATTAAAGTCCAGGCCCCCCCTTCCTGCACTCGGGGTCCGACCGGGCCAAGTTTCGGTGCGGGGGTCCCAATTAGGCCCTAGAATATGGTATTCAAATTTCAGGGCGGTAGGACCTTCCTATCTCAAAAACTTTTTTTCCACCACATTCTGAACCATTAGGTCTCGCAGGCAACACTTCTGAAGGGGCTTTGTCCAAATGACAGTCCATTTGGGAAAACTTTTTTTCTCTATGGGCTAGAACTACAAATCTTGCATATGTCGTTCTCGGGGCCCCGGGAAATGTGTGTCAACATTTTAGCATCCCTAGCTATCTCGAAAAGGCTGGAAAAGGGGCGTGACCTCCAACAGTACAGTCAATGTACATAAGACAGAGGTTAGTATCTAGGCCCCATATTTTGCGGGATGGAGGTGTACATTTGTGGCTTAATGTGTGTAGACACCGCTGGCCTGTGGCCACGTCTTTGAAGTCTGGGGTCAAAAGGTCAAAAGGAGCCGGCACCACGCCGCTTATGAGATAACAAAAAGTGAATCTGTATTTCTCTCATTACATTTTGTCATTATTAAAGAGAGGCCTGATTCTCAGATATGCATATTGGACTGTTAGGGTATAGGTCTGGGAAGAACTTCAGGCCAAAATCTTGCAAGCGAGCCGCTGGGTGCAGGTGCAACGAGATGGAGCATTTGCTGAGCCTGGACTTTCATAATCTTCGCTCTGTGAATGTAAAGGATGTTTGGTCGGTTGTTACGACGAAGAATCATAATGTGAATGGGAATATTCTATAAATCTCTTGATATCATCTTTCGTCTCAACACTTCTGCTGCAGCCACTTAAAGACTCACTCCGAGAACCTTAAAATATGCTTCCATTAGAAGTATGAAAATATCTTCCCGGTGGTGCAACAGAGCAAACAAGGTGTCCTTTGACATCTATGTTTCGAGATGATTGCAACAGTGCCACACATGATCATATTTGAATATGTTTCGGGGTAGTAATTAGCTGTCGATTTTGGAGGCCTTTATCAATAATGACCAGCTATAGATTTGCTTCCCGATGGAGATTTTTGACAAATTACATGTTAATTAGCATCTACACGTTAAGCTGAGTCCAATGAGATCAAGCTCGGCCTCTTGCTACACCGAGATCATGTCCTAGACCTAGGTGTACCATGTAAAATACATGTTACCATTAGCTAGAGTGTCGTTCTTGGTGTCATTGGACTCAGCTCAACGTGTAGATGCTAAATAACATGTCATTTGTGACAAATCTTTATCGGGAAGCAAATCAATAGCTGCTCAGTATTGATTAAGGCCTCCAATTTCGACAGCTAATTACTACCATTAAACATGTTCGAATATGCTCATGTGTGGCACCGTTGCAATCGCCTGGAAGCGTAGATGTTGAAGGACACCTTGTTCGTCCTCTTACGCCACCGGGAAGATATTTACATGCTTCTGATTGACTAATGAATTGATTCAGCTATTCCCCCAGAAGTCTGGGGTCAAAAGGTGAAAAGGAGACGGCACCACGCCGGGGTGGATCCAGATCTCGGGCAACAGCGCAGGGTTGCCAGGTCCTGCAAAAAACGTGCCCCCCACATACCGTTCAAAATCCACCCAAAATGTCCTAGAAGCATCCCAAATAAAAAATGATATTATTGGCCATTTTGGCCAACGTTTTGAAAGTAATAATATTTGAGGGAATATTTTTTTGTTGTTGTTTTAGCAGCGAAATGCACCGTGTGCGTGTGTGCGTGTGTGTGTGTGTGTGTCTGTGTCTGTGTGTCTGTGCGTGCGTTTGTGTGCTTGTGTGTGCTTGTGTGTGTGTGTCTGTGCGTGTGCGTGTGTGTGTGTGTGTGTATAACACGCTATTTTATGTTGAAATGCGACGTAATCCAGTGTTCACGAAACGTACACTGTCAACGTAGGTATGCTTTTGGCGACTGGGTTGGCTCTCAGATATACGTGTTTCTAACAAGATGATATCATTAAAAGTTACATAAAGTAACAGTTTAATAACACAAACGCAGGAAGCACGTGAGCTGCTAGTTTAGCGAAAGCAACCTGACGTCGTTGAAACATGCGAGCGAGCCGATCAAATCCTAATAACTATAAAACTAAAGATCAGACACAATCACTGACTGAAGATTATGCAAGTAAAAAGTATATTTCTCGCTAGAACAGTTATTAGAAACACGTTTAACGGTGAATCGGTCCTAAAATATTGCATTTCCCATTCAGATAATAAAGATTAATAAAGATAATGCACATTCACTGACTGAAGATCATGTAAGGAAAATGTACATTTCTCGCTAGAAATGTCATTAGAAACGCGTTTAATGGTGTATCTGTCCTAAAATATTGCATTTCCCATTCAGATAATAAAGATTAATATAAGCTACGCCGTGTTCCGGAGCCGCGGGGGATTCTGGGAATTGGGGTTCTCAGTTGACAAATGGGGCTTTTGTTAACTTGTTTTGTTGTTAGGATTAAGTGGGGTCAATGGGTTCGGGATGTTATGTGGTTGTGTGTTGTTCTATTAACATTGTTCGTATGTTCATTATTGTCGACACCGTCACCGAGAGTGACGTGACCATCGTTTCGTGCAGCTGTTCCGTGTTGAAGTCTCGTTCAATAAAAACCAACTCTCGTTGTCGAGCGTTCAATAAAAACCAACTCTCGTTGTCGAGCGTGCCCCCCCCCTACAAACGCGTCTCCCCCCCCCTCAACAAACGTGGTAACAATGAGACCTACAGCAAACCACAAGATGAATACTTGAATTGTACTTGATCACTGTAGTTATTTTAACTGTAGAGGGGGCTGGTAACTCTGGATCACTGAACACCTTTCACTGCTGTGTTTGGCACGCGGATGTGGTGGATCCATTTGTTTCCTGGTCGATCACCTTTCACACACATACTGGATAGTTTCTGTGACGCACCAAGATCCTTACTATTGATACGATGTTACTGTAATATATGTCCACGGAACAACTGGGCGAACATCACTCGCTATCATATAGTACTGTTCAAAGTACAACTGCTGAGTATATCTGTTGAACATTTAATGTATGCGCCAGGGATCAAAGGATATTCTTTGGTTCAAGTTGATATTTTATGACAGATGACAGGAATAACTGAATGTGTGATCAATGATTTAGCTATTTCTAAAACATGGTTATGTAGCAGGATCCATAGATAAATTTGTCGAGGAGCCAGGTTTATGGAAGCTGCTTGCTCTGATTTTGGATTTGTCCGCAACTACATGGCGGGTTGCATGTTTCAATGCACCATCTGTAATAATCGCCAATTAACTCCTTATGCATTTAAGGGAAATAAATAGTGGTGTTGATAAATACTGTGACTTTAAATGTTCTGGGTTGATGGGCTAGCCGCTATGGGCTAATTGACGCATTGAAATCCCAGGTCGAAAGATTTTTGGATCAAAACCCTCATATGCCCAGCCGCCTCCTTGATCAAGTACTCCTTGTGAACATCCCTTCAGAGAAGTATCCTATATATGGCTTGATAGTAGCTGACTTCAGCACGCCTTGAACCTGGAGATGATGAGTCGTACCTGAGTGCTTATGAAAGTGATACTTCAATACCAATTTTGGATAAAAAACTATCCGCATAACAATGCGTATAAAATAGACACAGCAAGGGCATTTTAATTGTACTTAATTTCAATAGCACTCTGTGCTATCCTAGGATGAGAATTAGCAAAATTATTAAATTGGATTAATTGTTCATTTGTTGAATGCCTTGTCTTTCTGGGTCGAGTATATTACCTCTGACGGGTCTCTGAATGCTGGCTGTCAAAGCAAGGCAGAGATACAGTATATGAATCTGATCTTATAATCTAAACAGTGTCATGTTGGATGCATATGACCCTCGCTGGAAATGACTGGCGCAATCCAGCATCTGTCTGCTGATCATGTGAGATGGACAAGCTTCACAGTCACCAGTGTTCAGCTTTCTCTCAGAGTGCCTTTGAAATTAGGTGAATACTGGTTTACATGAGTCACTGTTACGCCACAATCAAAAAAATGTTGTTGTTTCATGCGATACTATGTCCATACTTTCTAATATGCCTGGTCTCATTCGGTCTCTTACCCTCCTTCTCTCTCTCTCGGTTCCATCCCTTTAAGGATCCCTTTATTCTCTCTTACTTATTTATCGCTCACACTAGTTCAGATCAT
>NC_044053.1:23358065-23368065 GCF_902167405.1 Gadus morhua
GCATGGGCCTTTATCTGTCCATCTGTCCGTCTGTCCGTCAAATCTATTGTACAGTGTGGCTCTTCATCACAGGTCAAGTCTCAGACGACTGATTGGGCCACATCGGAGGGCAATCCCCTAACCCTGGCACTCCAAAGAACAAGGAAACCCTCCCTTCATCAGCTCAGAGGAGAACCTGAGGAGGAGTGCAGACTGAGGGATCCCGCCTTCCAGGGATGGGGAGCAGTTCAACAGTTCTGTGGCAGACACACATAATGTAGCAGAAGGACCTGATGGTGAAGTACCTTGAGAGGAGGATATGAGTGACGTCCATGGCGCTGAGGAGGTGCTGGATAAGTGAGACAGCTGGTCGCTGACTGCTGGGGGGGCCTGTCCCTCAGCAACACACCAGGTCTGTCTGTCTGTCTGTCTGTCTGTCTGTCTGTCTGTCTGTCTGTCTGTCTGTCTGTCTGTCTCTACGACCATCTATCTGGTTGTCTGTCTGTCTATCTGTGTCTACGACTATCTGTCTGTCTGTCTGTCTGTCTGTCTGTCTGTCTGTCTGTCTGTCTGTCTGTCTGTCTGTGTCTACGACTATCTATCTGGTTGTCTGTCTGTCTATCCGTGTCTACGACTATCTGTCTGTCTGTCTGTGTCTACAACCATCTGTCTCTGTCTGTGTCTACGTCTGTCTGTCTGTCTGTCTGTCTGTCTGTCTGTCTGTCTGTCTGTCTGTCTGTCTGTCTGTCTGTCTGTCTGTCTGTCTGTCTCTGTCGGTCTGTCTTTCTGTGTCTACGACGTCTGTCTGTCTGTGTCTACGACTATCTGTCTGTTTGTCCGTCTCTATGGCTATCCATCTGCCTTTGTCTGTCTGTCTGTCCGTCTCATTCTATCTCTTTGTCCCTCTCTCCTCTACGACTATCTGTCATTTTGTCAGTCTGCGTGTCTGTCTGTCTGTCTGTCTGTCTGTTTGTCGGGCAGCAGGGGGGGGGGGGGGGGGTGAATTGTAGATGATGCCAGTCTTAGGGGGAAGGGGGAGGTGGGGGGGAGGACATGATGAGCATCAATCAACAGGCTGATCAATGTATTGATCGGTAAATGGGGGCCACTCTGCAGTAACTCAGGGACCAGGGCTCCATTAGGGAAGAGCTATGTCATCATTACAGAGTGGGGGGGCCCCTCTAGGAGGTCTGGTCCAGGGTGTCGATGGGGCCAGGGACCGTGGGGGAGGGGGCCTCCGCTGACTAAACACTGGGGGGGATTTAAAGTCTGGCTATGTGACAAAAAGGGTGTAATGACCCTCCATAGCAACGGGAATATTTGAAATACATTAATATGGATTGGGCTCGACTTTAAGATGTGAAAAAACCCAACTCATTATGCTTTTTATGATAGGAGTAAAGCTTCTGCGGCATATTTACACTAGGGGGGATGGGGGGGGGGCTTTACTATTACAATTGAATTTAGACGACCTTGTGTTCCAAAAGTACCAGAGGTTAATGCAGATATAGATTGGAGAAGGAAGAGAGTTTATGCCGCTTATTTAATATATTTATTATATGATTAATTATATTTTATAATTAATAGATTACCGTCCCTTATCCAGCACCTCCTCAGCGCCATGGACGTCACTCATATCCTCCTCTCAATAAGGCACTAAAATACAAACACACACACACACATTTAGTTTTTCTCTCTCTCCCTCCTTTGTTGTCATCCTGCTGGTGATGAGTATTTTAATACAATCATTGAAACAAAATGGCTTTGTTCATGACTTAATGGGAAGATCTGCTATTCCGTCTCTTTAATGCCCTTGGACGTCACATGGGATTCCCACGCCGAGATTCGTTGTGTATCTTGGGTGTGTTTGTTTTTATGTTGTTTGAACAAAGGGGATGATCGATACAAGAAGAGACCACTTTTCTGCAAACTGTTTAGCACATTGCACATGTAAGAGTTGAGTGTGTAGTCGACAGCATGGGGAGCTAAGGGTGTTTGACCAGCTGGTTCTCCAACCTCATCGATAGAATACGTTGTTTGTCAACCTTCATAGGTTGTTCGTCAAACATGAGCGTTCTCTGCTACAGCATTTCCTATCGACGGGTTGAGAAACCAGCAATACGTCAGGTGTGTCAAGTTACTGTCTGCCAAAATTAAATGGATGACATCTGTTTGGTTCTCAGTGGAAAATAAAATTTTGAGCAATTCAATATCACTTTAAGATAGTTTCAGAATTAAAATGCAGTTTGATAATATTTCTATCAAGAAATTTGCATTAAATTGACCACGATGTTCGTACAACAATGTAAAATATGCGTTGTTCAGTATGTTAGTTGATGAAATGTTTTCTATCGTTGCCATGGTGATTGATATGTACGCAATCAATCACGTTCTTAAAGTTAACAGGTCATCTGATCTGTTATGGTGTAATGTAAGTGAGAACAGTGATAGCAAGGACCTTTTCTCTTCTCCTTTGGGACGGACTACGCCAACGTTTAGTGTGGCAATCCAGAAGTTAGTGTCCTCTCTGCTTCATCATAAAGTCCATTCCAAAGGTTAATGTTATATTTACATTTTAGGATGAGATAAGCATGAAAAATGAATTTACTTTTCATTTTTCTTTAAAGACAAAATGATCAACCTGGGGGGCATAGACCTACAGGACGTGATGTGAACACACCTTAATGGGGGACGGAATGACTTGGGAGTCAGATTGAGACGTGCGCTCTTTCTTCATATGATTCAGGGCATCAAGGTAATCGAGTTAGGGAACTGGGGTTTCTGTTATATGAAGGAGGAAACACACGATTATCACTGTAGGCCCAGGCCAAATGTACTTCAAAAGAAAACAAAATGGCCGTGTACCCATCGTCTATGACTCTGATGTGGAACACGGAGATTGCGACAGGGTACAATATACCGTGGTCATTGAAACGCAGGCTGGTCGTTTAATGTCGAGGTCTCGGGGTGAGACAAGACGCAATAACTAACGTGGTATCTATGAAAGCATATACGTATGTAGCAAAATTAAAATGGCAATGCAATTTGCTATTTGCAATTTGCAATTCAATAAGTCATTATATTATGCAATTGACAATTCATCACAAATTTTTAAATACGTTATTCAAAGTGTATTTTAATATGCAAACTGACAATGAAATCCTCAATAAAAATTGCAAAAGTTTTCAAAAAATAAATAAAAATAGAATAACATTTTGTCCAATTTTTTGAGTTCCTTTATTCAAATTGAAAAGCTATAGCGTCCCCGTGATTGCAATGCACTTCGCCACGCTCCTTGTGTTGCGAAATTCAAATTACATTTCAATCCGCAAAACACTTTGCAAAAGATTTTGCAAAACGTTTTGCAAAGGATTATGCCAAACGCTTTGCAAAAGATTTTGCAAAACGTTTTGCAAAAGATTATGCAAAACGCTTTTCAAAAGTTTTTGCATAACGTTTTGCAAAAGGTATCAGCCTATCGCGTCTGGGCGGCAATTACGTCACTTTCTCGTTAGACCAGCTGATCATTCACGACTTAGTACTTGGCACTTTATTTTCTATGCCTAGCATTGTGCCAGGTTTCACTGGGTTGATAGTTATAACGTGAAAATGGCGGAAAAGTCGGTCGCGGAGCTGCTGCGGGAGGCCGCTGCAGCTCTAGAGGAGCAGCAGGATGCAGGGTACGAAAGAGCGACCAACATGCCTGCACCAGATCGCACCGGATAAAGATGCACAAACCGATGTTTCAGTTCAACTAGTGACAGTGTTAGCTGGTGACCATCAGCCGAATGCGTCGCTTGTTGTCTTGGCTACGGTAGCTGTTGGAATAGGTCCATGGTTGGAAATCGGGAAAAGACTCGTAGCTGTCCTTGCATGGCCTCTTTGATTTGTTTTCAATAAAATGTCAGAAACATACCCATCTCATTCGTATTTGGAGTCTAATTGCAGGAGACTTATTTCAAGCTGACATTCCATTCCATTGTGCCGTTGAGCCACAGAGACTTGATCAGCTGCAGTACTAAAAAGTACAACTAGGCTTCCTAAGAGTAGGAGGCAGCCATATGAAGGTATTATTGTAGGAAAAGTCTTTAGCACCTGTAACTGCAGAATTTGAATGCGTACACTGAAGTCACAGTAAATTTGAAGTCGCATAAATGTATTTTGTATGTGTACTCTAAAGTCACAAATGTGTAACAGTAAATTTGTAGTCGTAAATATTTTTTATACCATTGTAAACTCAAAATCGGGTCTACGAGTACGCAAATCTGTGTTACAGGTGCACAAATTATTTTGCTACAATTATTGCAGCGCAGTTGGTGCAAAACACATTCGCACACCCGTGTTTCAAAATCTGAGAACATGCCCAAAAGGTGTGCAATCGTACACCCAAATTTGAACTAATGCATCAGAAGTTGCACATCTGTGAAAAATGTCCTCACAAATAAAATGATTAAGAACGCTATGTTAATTCAGCATTTTAATGAGCGAGCACAAATCCATTTTACAACTGCTTGAATCTGCTCCTGCAAGTCTCAGCTGTGGGTTTTTTTGCAGGTAGTTTTGCAACACGTCTAGGTGGTAAATGTGTAGCAAAAGTATTCGTATCCGTAGATGCCAGAGTGTCCATTGGCGGGACAAAATAGTTCCGCCTATAATTTCCTAATCCAATGAAAATCGCCGGCAGGGATGCATTTCTCAAATTACACTGGGACCCACCGCGTGCCAGCCATGGAGCTATAAAGATCGCAGCATACTCTTTGCGCGGGATACGTTTCTTTCTGGAGTAGTGAAGAGGGCGTCCTACTGAACGGAGGTGGGTATCCTACATTATGTTAAAATAAATGACTTAGTTCAAGTGTAAACCCCCCCCAAGTATTTCATTAACATGCCGCAAATGTCCTTCAATGTATTTTAATGGTCGCCATAACATAAATTCAGAAATGTTAATGCAATACTTTGGGGGGAATTCACTTGAACTAAGTCATTTCATTGAACATAATGTAGGATACCCACCTCCGTTCAGTAGGACGCCCTCTTCACTTCTCCAGAAAGAAACGTATCCCGCGCAAAGAGTATGCTGCAATCTGGTAAAGCTCTTTAGAGCTCCATTGTTGGCACACGGTGGGTCCAAGTGTAATTTGAGAAATGCAGCCCTGCCGGCGATTTTCATTGGATTAGGAAATTATGGGCGGAACTATTTTGTCCCGCCCACGGACGCTCTGGCATATACGGATACGAATACTTTTGCTACACATTTACCACCTAGACGTGTTGCAAAACTACCTGCAAAAAAACCCACAGCTGAGACTTGCAGGAGCAGATTCAAGCAGTTGTAAAATGGATTTGTGTCTCATTAAAATGCTGAATTAACATAGCGTTCTTTATCATTTTATTTGTGAGGAAATTTTTCACAGATGTGCAACTTCTGATGCATTAGTTCAAATTTGGGTGTACGAATGCACACCTTTTGGGCATGTTCTCAGATTATGAAACACGGGTGTGCGAATGTGTTTTGCACCAACTGCGCTGCAATAATTGTAGCAAAAGGATTTGTGCACCTGTAACACAGATTTGCGTACTCGTAGACCCTATTTTCTGTTTACAATGGTATAAAAAATATTTACGACTGCAAATGTACTGTTACACATTTGTGACTTTAGAGTACACATGCAAAATAAATGTATACGACTTCAAATTTACTGTGACTTCAGTGTGCGCATTCAAATTCTGCAGTTACAGGTGCTTAAGACTTTTGCGACAATAATACCTTCATACAGCCAGATCAACTCGTGACCCGACTACAAAGCATTTGGCATAATCTTTTCCAAAACGTTGTGCAAAATCTTTTACAAAATCTTTTGCAAAATCTTTTGCGGATTGAAATGTAATTTGAATTTCGCAACACACGGAGCGTTGCGTAGTGTATTGCAATCACGGGGACGCTATAGCTTTTCAATTTGAATAAAGGAACTCAAAAATTTGATTAAATGTTATTCTATTTTTATTGTTATAACTTTTGCAAATTTTATTGAGGATTTCATTGTCACTTTGCATATTAAAACACACTATAATAACGTATTTAGAAATTACCTTATTCAATTGCATAATGAATGGTCAACTGCATAATGTAATGACTTATTGAATTGCAAATAGCAAATTGCATTGCCATTTGAATTTTGCTACATATTTGCTTCCATAGGTATCTTTGGAAAAATGGTACGCAATTGTGCGTTGAGTACTGATTCGTTACTGCTCATTGTGCAGCGATCGAAGCCCGACGTGGCCCTTTGATTGGACGCAAACCTGCCATTTCTGGTTTGCGTCCAATCAATTGTTTAACTCAACAATTGAGTTAAAACGACATAACAGGGCCTTAAGTGTGCGATCTCTATTCACTGACTGCTACTTTGGATGAAAGCGCTGTAATGCTAACCATAAAACATAAAACCTCTGTTTCTTACCACAGTGTGACCTGTGGTTCTGTACGTACATGACAATTACAATCAATTTATTTTATTTTTACACAACCACAAACGACGTCCCAGTATGCATTGTTATTAAACTGCCAGTTATGATTCATAAGGGGAGAGCGTTTTCATTGCTTGGACACACTTCAGCGTAACACTGATATATATATATATATATATATATATATATTGTGTCGTTCTCCCGGAGCAAAACAAACCACGGCCGTGCCCACACAGCACAGTTGTGTTAATGGAGCAGTTTTATAATGGTTACCAGCAGACTGGAACTCAGTTTAATAGGTGGACCTCTCCCTCTCTCTCTCTCTCTCTCTCTCTCTCTCTCTCCTTCTCTCGCTCATTATTCTGGTGCCTCTCACCACCATTTATGTGGACAGTGGAACAGGGGTTAGGAGAGGAACGTGGCGTGTCATTTTTAACGGGGGCGTAATGTGACAGGAAGGCTGGGCTGTGTGGACGGTCTGGTGGCAGTAATGACTGGTTCACCTCGTCCCACGGAGACCCTCAACCCTTCCTGTCTGTCTGGATGTGTTTGTGTGTATGGATCTGTGTTTGTATTGTTATATACATATATATATATATATATATATATATATATATATATATATATATATATATATATATACGTTGAGATAATACGTCCACAATGTGTGCAACGTGGATTTCATGTGCAGTATTTTGTGTACGGATGTGTGTGTGTGTGTGTGTGTGTGTGTGTGTGTGTGTGTGTGTGTGTGTGTGTGTGTGTGTGTGTGTGTGTGTGTGTGTGTGTGTGTGTGTATGAGGGGCCGCATGGGACAGAATTCATGCTTGATTTTACGCACACTATTATAATCTTGCATATACTATATTCATACACTTACACACTATTATACTCCTTTTACATGTATGTATGAGAGTGTATAGTCGTGTATGTGAGAGAGTATAGTAGTGTATGTGAGAGAGTATAGCAGTGTATGTGAGAGAGTATAGTTGTGTATGTGTGAGAGTATAGTTGTTTATGCAAGAGAATATAGTAGTGTGTTTGAGAGAGAATAGAATTGTGTGTGAGAGATTATAGTAGTGCGTATGAGAGCGTTTGAATGAAACGGAAGTGAGTTTGATTCCTCAGTTCCTGATTGGCTGACAGAAGAGGCGGTGGCTTCTGGAGCTCAAAGTACTGAACTGTCATTTCACTCTGGAATCTCCAACGATTCTGTTATGCTGCGTTCACACCAAAAAATTATTTGGTCGCTTTTTCGCGTGGTCGCCTTAGTTTGAGAGAGGCTTCCTGTTGTGACCACCAATTCATTCTCAACCATGACCAGTCTCTAAGCGTTGTGGAAGTACCAGAGACCTCATAATATCATCTGTTTTATAACATATTCTAATCTAGAACACTCCGGGAGCTCCGGCGGGGGGTCCTGGAGCTCTATATCTATCGGTATAATATAATATATAATATAACGGCCAAAAGATGTGTGCGAATCCGGATGATATCATGAATCTTAACGACTGCGTCGGGTTCTCGGACGTCTCTGGTCCTTCCACATCAATCTGAAGTCCAGATTGAACTACGTCATGGAGGAGAAAGTGATTGTTGCCGTTTGCGGACTCCCGGAGCTCCTTTGGCGAGGAGGTGCAGGAGGTCCCGCCGGCCCCCGGAGCTGAGCCCCCGGTCCCCGCCGGAGGAGCTCAGGGAGGCCTCAAATGGCTACTACTACTACTACCTATTACTTCAGCTACTACTACTACTTCAGCTACTACCTACTACTTCAGCTACTACCTACTACTTCAGCTACTACTACTACTTCAGCTACTACCTACTACTTCAGCTACTACTACTACTTCAGCTACTACTACTACTTCAGCTACTACCTACTACTTCAGCTACTACTACTGCTTCAGCTACTACTACTACTTCAGCTACTACCTACAACTTCAGCTACTACTACTGCTTCAGCTACTACTGCTACTACTTCAGCTACTACTACTACTTCAGCTACTACCTATTACTTCAGCTACTACTACTGCTTCAGCTACTACTACTACTACTTAAGCTACTACCTACTACTTCAGCTACTACTACTGCTTCAGCTACTACTACTACTTAAGCTACTACCTACTACTTCAGCTACTACTACTGCTTCAGCTACTACTACTACTACTTCAGCTACTACTACTACTTCATGTACTACTACTACATCAGCTACTACTACTGCTTCAGCTGCTACTACCTACTATTTCAACTACTACTACTACTTCAGCTACTACTACTTCAGCTACTACGACTACAACTTCAGCTACTACTACTACTACTTCAGCTTCTACTACTTCAGCTACTACTACTTTATCTTCCTCTACTACTTCAGCTACTACTACTACTACTACTACTGCTGCTACTACTTCATCTTCTACTATTACTTCCACTACTACTACTTCAGCTACTACTACTACTTCAGCAACTACTACTACTACTACTTCAGCTACTACTACTACTTCAGCTACTACCTACTACCTCAGCTACTACTACTACTTCAGCTACTACCTACTACTTCAGCTACTACTACTACATCAGCTACTACTACTGCTTCAGCTACTACTACTACTACTACTTCAGCTACTACTACTGCTTCAGCTACAACCTACTATTTCAACTACTACTACTACTTCAGCTACTACTACTTCAGATACTACGACTTCAGCTACTACTACTACTACTACTTCAGCTTCTACTACTTCAGCTACTACTACTTTATCTTCCTCTACTACTTCAGCTACTACTACTACTACTGCTACTACTTCATCTTCTACTATTACTTCCACTACTACTACTTCAGCTACTACTACTACTTCAGCAACTACTACTACTTCAGCTACTACTACAGCTACTACTACTTATACTTTAGCTACTACTACTTCAGCTACTACTACTACTTCAGCTACTACTACTACTACTTTGAGATTATTCAGTTCAATTGATTTTTCATTTCTTCATTTGCAGCAATGCCTTGCGCTTTTCATTCAGCTGTCAGCACTCACACGCGTTTTCTGCAGGAAATGCAATTTCTAGTTCTTTCTTTCTTTTTTTCTTTATTATTCTCTTCAAACTTTTGGACCTATCTCCCTCCTCACATTTTTCACGTAGAGACCCCATTCCAAATTTAAAATGTTCAGAGTAGCTTGGAATCGCGCTCTTCTTTTCAGATTTTTAAAATATTTTATACTTTTTAAGATATTCTACTTTTAAAAAAACATATTTTTTATTAACATGGGACTCAATGGGAGTACGGCAGATCCGTCCTCTGGTACTTCAGTTTGTTTTAAGACGTAACAAAATAATTTTTCAACCGTTTATCTTCGTTCAAACCATTTAACAAATCTAAATACTTGTATCTTCAATAATATCTAAACGGATTTCGATATCATTTAAACTTTCTTCAGAATCACAGTTTTAGTTTCATACCGGCTACGTCTCCAGCTGTTTTCATTGAAGTTTACAAGATACGGATGGAGTCTGGAGATGATGTGGGGTAGTTATTGTTTACTGTTTACAT
>NC_044053.1:23373065-23388065 GCF_902167405.1 Gadus morhua
GTTGGACCCTCATGACCCTACATCATGAGGTGATATCCAGGTTGGTTTACAATCGGTTTACAGGAAACAATTTGCAAAAATTAGACACTGTGTAGTGAAACTGCAAAATAATATTTGGCTAAAATACTGTCTACTAAGTTCACTATTCAATAGACGTACTGGTTTCCTCTTCTTGTCACTTCACTTCTATGAAAATGATGGAATCAGGTTTCATCCACATGCAGAGGACATAATGTTCACCAAACATGGTCTCTTGTTATCTTGTCCTTTACGAAGAAAAATTGGGCCTCGGCTAAGGTGAGGGCTGGGAAAGGGATGGTCGGCCCTGGCTAGTTTAGGCTGGTTCAGGCTGGTTCCCGGGGCTGCTGGCTGCAGGCTGGTTCAGGCTGGTTCCACAGGATGCTGGCTCCAACCTGGTTCAGACTGGTTCCAGGGGCTGCTGGCTGCAGGCTGGTTCAGGCTTGCTCAGGCTTCTTCAATCTGGTTCAGACTGGTTGCAGGGGCTGCTGGCTGCAGGCTGGTTCAGCCTTGTTCCAGGGGCTGCTGGCTGCAGGCTGGTTCAGGCTGGTTCAGGCTGGTTCCCAGGGCTGCTGGCTGCAGGCTGATTCAGGATGGATCCAGAGGGCTGCTGGCTACAGGCTGGTTCAGGCTGGTTCCAGAGGGCTGCTGGCTGCAGGCTGGTTCAGGCTGGATCCAGAGGGCTGCTGGCTGCAGGCTGGTTCAGGCTGGATCCAGAGGGCTGCTGGCTGCAGGCTGGTTCAGGCTGGATACAGAGGGCTGCTGGCTGCAGGCTGGTTCAGGCTGGTTCCAGGGGGCTGCTGGCTCCAAGCAGTGTCTGCAATGCCTGGATTTATCTGGGGTCCCTGGTAGTTCAATGCACCACAGGTGTGCAGCCTCCCCAGCCCCACAATCAAATCAACCTGACTCAGGCAAAGTGAGGCTGCTTTTACCCAATCACACAAACTCCACAGTGGTCAAGATCATTCAAAGCACTTTCAGTTTCGCTTTAATGTCCCTGCTTTGTGTGTACCCAATTATGTTTATGCCAAAGTAAATAAGCTTTATCAACAAAACCATCATACAGTCCAGAACTTACATGGAAACCTCACAGGACGGTGCTTTGCGGTCAAACTGTCTTCAGGTTGTATTCAAGACGCGGTTGCCGGTAAAGCCATCATAGACATGAAAATGTATGAAAAGGATACCATAGTTGACTTTGACACTGCATGGGAATAGACATCAGAAAATTGATACGTGTGTATCACGGACCTGGTCCATGAACCTCCCCCCTCTCCCCCCACACACCTCTCTTCTTTCCCCTCCTCAAACACCTCACTCTACTCCCCCCCCCCCCCCCAACACACACACACACACACAAGTATTCACACACACACACACACACACACACACATACACACACACACACACACACACACACACACACACACACACACACACACACACACACACACACACACACACACACACACACACACACACAGACACACTCAACTATGTGTTTTTTGTTATTCATTTGCACGCTGGGAATAAGAAATATACCATTGTTTGTTCATTGTGAACCCTACTCTGGCCCGCTACAATTATGTTGCATCCTTTCTGGCTGTGACAGTGTGTGTGTGTGTCTGCGTGCATGTGTGTGTGTAAAGTAAATCTCTTCCCATAAGGATGATGCCCCTGGATCACGGGAGGCATTAAATCAGCTAAGCTAAGGTACTATACAGCTCTCTCTGTGTGGAGTCTACCTCCCTCGTCCATCAGAGCCAGAGATTAAACCTGGTACAGTGGGAGCTGCCAGTCCAGTGTAAAGTCATTTCTTCCCCTGCCTAATCCGTCCATCGCCTGGGCTGTTAGAGGGCTAATCAGAGTGTATAGTGGCCCTTAATCCTCCCTCTCCCATCCCCTCGCTCGCTTTCTCCCTCACTCCGCTCCTCTCTCTCCCATCCTCTCCCTCCCATCCTCTCTCTCTCCCATCCTCTCTCCGGTCCTCTCTCTCCTAACTTAAGGTGTCACAGGAGGATTACTGTAACAATGACGCCTCTCCTGCTCTCCAGTGCTGCGTTGAGGATTAATAATAACATAGTCATGGAGACTTGAAACTTGTATTCATAGGAACGCTGGGTTAGAATTATTGATCATAATTCTAACCTTTCTCACAGTGTAAATATAGGTTAAGTGGTAACCCTTCCTTTTACAGTCCCCCTAATTACTAGGTATTTACCGAGGTATATTGTAAATCATAGTTTATTACTGGTTAATTACCACTTGTAATAAGAAGGTAAATGCAGAGGAATTACCTGGTAAATATATGGTAAATCATAGTGTATTACTGGGTAATTACCACTGGTAATAATAAGGTAAATGCAGAGGAATTACAGCTGAAGTACTGAGTAAAACCTCCACTATTATCCATCAACTCAACTAAGTAACATGTAGTTGTAACTGTTTTAGGTTGGTAATAACTCAGATATTATTGTGTATACTTCCTAGGAATTAAGGCAACAAGTTCTTAGAAACACCTATCAATTCAATTTAAACTTGTAGCTATCCAAGGTTTATGTTGGTAACAGCACAAGTTTAATGATGTACTATCTAGAAATTAACATACCACTTTCCATTGAATAACTTTTTCATACATAGTTATTATTAATAGCTACACCCATTTAAAAAGGGTTTATTCGATTTACCTTAGAAACTATGGTATTACTTACCTTGTAACAACCTCCACAGGAACAGTTTTCGTCATGGTACATCTTCTTAAATACTGGGTACAAAGCCGTTTGTTTCCATGGTGTTACCACGTTATTACCATATAATTTGTAATAGATACATTCCAGTCCATGCAGTAAACTGGAACTTGTACCATGTACCTTCTGCAATGTTACTAACAATTTACCCAGTAAGTAGGCTGAAACTGTACTGCAAAAGGAAGCCTTGTTTGTTTCCATGGTATTACCAGGTACTTACCATATAATTTGCAATAGATTATTCCCTTTTCCATGCAATCAACACAAACTTGTACCATGTATGTTCTGCAACGTCACTAAGTAAAACATGACAATTTACCCAGTAAGTAGGCTGAAACTGTACTGTAGAAGGAAGCCTTGTTTGTTTCCATGGTATAACCAGGTTATTACCATATAATTTGTAATAGATACATTCCATTGTCCATGCAGTAAACCGGAACTTGTACCATGTACGTTCTGAAACGTTACTAAGTAAAACATGACAATTTACCCAGTAAGTAAGCTGAAACTGTACTGTAAAAGGAAGCCTTGTTTGTTTCCATGGTATTACCAGGTTCTTACCATATCATTTTTAATAGATTATTCCCTTTTCCATGCAATCAACACAAACATGTACCATATGTTCTGCAACGTCGTTCACCAGTAGTTAAGCACTTTAAATGTGTTGTTTTTTTGTTTGTTTGTAAACAAAATCAAAGGCTTATCTTTCAAACAATGCATATCTCACAAACAGGCACTGAACACTGAAAAAATCGGACAAAAAAAAGAGCTGTCAACATCAACTATCAAATTTTAATGTTACTGATGGTGTTTTGATAAAACACATGACAGCGTTATGGCAAGTGACCAAAATGCAGACTGCTTCAACCTCTACAATTTGAACAAGTGGCTAATGCCATGCAGCAATATGCCTGTGGGAGCATCTTTGTGGTCATTCGCAAACCAATGAGTCCACTCGATGAATGAGAGATAATGATGAATAAAGAGTTAATGATATATGTTCTTTCCGACCGATTAGGACTTTGTGATGCAATCACAAACACGATGGAACTCCAGTCAAACAATGGCTTGAATAGCACTACTTTTGTGAGTTATATTGCCATGATTTGTTGAATAGATTCCATCCTCTATTCATGTTGCATTTATTTATTTATTAAGTAAGCAAGGATGAATGTAATGACATGGAGGGATCTTCAGAGGCATGTCCAGGGGCTTTGGGGTGGCCAATTTGATTGGATTAGCCAATTTGATTGGCTACCTCGAGATCCCCCTTATTTATTTTGGAACTTGACAGGATTTGAGCTTGTAGACGGCCTAATTTGGTTTGAGACAGTCTATATAAACCGATTAACAGATGTAATATTTGTAATTTTTCAGAATGTCTGCAATTCTGTCAAAAGTATTGGTTAATAGGTTGTTCTAAAGGGGATTAACGCATTCGTTTTGAGTATACTTACTTGTGTATTGCGCATAGACTCTACGAACCGCTCAGCAGAGGTAAGACGGTCTGGTGTTTGTGAAGTGTTAGCCTGCTTCATACTTTAATCCAGCAAGGGTCATACTGTTACTGGTCAGAGTGATAGAGACATAATAAATATATTGTAGAGAAATGTATGGTGATTGGATGTGCATGTAAACCATGGTTTTACTTATTTTGCATTCTTTTTACAGAAAAAGAAAATGATAAAACACAAAGTTTCCTTTTTAAAATGTCCATCTATAAAATGTGTGTAACTTTTTTTATCCAAATGTCACAGTTTTAATAGCAGCCTACTAACCATTCAGAGAAATTACCCTCCTTGAACTGAATAACTATAACTTTACGTCAGCGTGTCAAACAGTAGCTTCATGCTTTACAGAGTTCAACAAATGTTTCTCAGAGGATTACAAGCTAGGGATTTACGATGATTCATTAGAGCGCAATTGCACATTTCTGAGCCTGTGTAATTACCGGCGGCAACGCTACGTAAAACCTTGAGATATTAAGCTGTACAGTAAGCTATCATTCAGCTTCTCTCTCCGGTCCACACTGTGTGGAGGAGAGGGCGAGAGACATTACCTTGAAGAAGGAGAGAGAGAAAAGGCTTGCACAATTCAATTCTGTGTGCTCGGGTCTATGGCCGTCTCTAGTCTTTATTTCTGAATCTCAAGATTGTAGGCACCGTGAGCTGAATCTGTCTCTCATCCTTTGTCTTAGTCTTCAGGAGAACAGAAACAAAATGAAACAACATCAAACTAATTATTTATTTATTCATAACTTCTTGTTATGCTGGTAACCTGTTGATTAAGCGTTGACGCGACACACCTGTCCTGCAAATGATGAAACTAAAAAACGGGCATTTACATGGCGTTACATAGTTTTCCTCTCCTTTCATTTTCTTCTTGCTTATTCGATTTTCAGATCTGACTCTGAAGACGGAATCAGCAAGTGAAGAAAATGGGGATTGAACCTCTAGGTCGTGGGGTTAGAGCCAGAACCTTCTGGCTGTTAAACAGGTCTCTACCCAGATGTCAGAACCTTTGTTGGACTTGTGGGTATGGAAAACATGGGGGACTAACTGACTCTGATTTAATAAATTCATCTTACTTGGATTTCAATTGATATTCGTGGAATACATGCAAACAGACAGCCTTACACTAAGCTCAGACACACACAGAAGCCAACAAACTCTCTAAAGCTACAAAGACAAGACAAATGTTGTCATCTATAATACCACTCACACTTCCAACACACACACACACACACACACACACACACACACACACACACACACACACACACACACACACACACACACACACACACACACACACGCATGCAGACATGCCCACATACACACACACGCACATAATCCAAAATAGTTTTATACTTTTTTTATAATTGAAGTTCTTGCCCCTCCCCCTCCACCCTTACCTTGCTTCAACTTTCACATAAAGTTGGATTAACTTAACTTTGTTCTTTCTAGAATTTCTGATTTAATATGCGTCGTGACAAAGTGGGAAAGCGTGTTGGGGGGGGGGGGGGGGGGGTGTAGAGAGGGAGAACACAAGAGTGTGGGGAAAAGGACAAAGACTTCACAGAACCTACTGATAGGAGGAACATTAAAGCAGCAGAAACACCTGCGTCAGCCTGGGGAGGAGGGAGGGAGATGGAGGGAGAGATGGAGGGAGCAGAGGGGAGATGGAGGGAGGGACAGAGGGAGAGGAGGAGGGAGGGGGGAGGGAGAGATGGAGGGAGCAGAGGGGAGATGGAGGGAGGGACAGAGGGAGAGAGAGGAGGAGGGGGAAGAGGAGGGAGAGGAGGAGGGAGAGATGGTAGGAGAGGAGGAGGGAGAGGAGGAGGGAGATGGAGGGAGGGAGGGGGGCAAGATGGAGGGAGATGGAGGGAGGGATGGAGGGAGAGGAGGAGGGAGAGATGGAGGGAGAGGAGGAGGGAGAGGAGGTGGGAGAGGAGGTGGGAGAGGAGGAGGGAGAGATGGAGGGAGATGGAGGGAGGGATGGAGGGAGAGGAGGAGAGAAAGGAGAGAGAGGAGGAGGGAGGAAGGGGAGAGGAAAGGAGGAGGAGGGAGATGGTGGTAGAGATGGAGGGAGAGATAAAGGGAGAGATGGAGGTAGAGGAGGAGGAAGAGGAGGAGGGAGATAAAGGGAGAGATGGAGGTAGAGGAGGAGGAAGAGGAGGAGCGAGATAAAGGGAGAGATGGAGGTAGAGGAGGAGGAAGAGGAGGAGGGAGATAAAGGGAGAGATGGAGGGAGATAAAGGGAGGGATGGAGGTAGAGGAGGAGGAGGAGGGAGATAAAGGGAGAGATGGAGGTAGAGGAGGAGGAAGAGGAGGAGGGAGATAAAGGGAGAGATGGAGGTAGAGGAGGAGGAAGAGGAGATAGAGGGAGAGATGGAGGGAGAGGAGGAGGTAAAGGAGGAGGGAGAGGAGGAAAGAGAGATGAAGAGAGAGGAGGAGGGAGAGGAGGGTGGAGCGATGGAGGGAGGGAGGAGGGAGAGGAGGAGGGCGTGATGGAGGTAGAGGAGGAGAGAGAGGAGGAGGGAGAGATGGGGGGAGAGGAGGAGGGAGAGGATGAGGAAGTGGGGATGGAGAGATGGAGGGAGAGGAGATGGAACAGGGGGAAGAAGAGGAGGAGGGACTGATGTTTTAGTTAATACCCACATAAACAAATGGGGTTGATCTGAGAGGTTTTTTTCTTGCTGCCTCCTTGTTCAAAAAGTCAAGCTCCTTCCTTATTTACTAATCGACCCATAGAGTTGGATGTCACAGAGAGAATTTGAGAATGTCTCACTGTGGTTGGATGGCTTCGCCATCCCACAGAGTGCATCTGTCAGAAATCTTGGTGTCCAGTTCGACCCTCAGCTGTGCTTTGACCAACATGTTAGAAGTATAACTAGAAATGCATTTTTCCATCTGCGAAACATTGAAAAACTCACACCAATGTTATCTGCAGCAGATGGAGAGACACTGATTCATTCATTTATTTCATCAAGACTGGATTATTTTAAATCATTGTTCTTGGGTCTACCTAACTCTACCACGAGAAGTCTACAGCTTGTACAGAACGCTGCAGCTAGACTGCTGACTAGAACGGGAAACTTTGATCACATCACTCCTATTCTCGCCTCTTTGCACAGGCTACTAATAACTTCCAGTTCAGATTTTAAGGTGCTACTTTTCATCTATAAATCCTTGCATGGACTAGCTCCATCCTACCTGAGGGACCTCATCATTCGGTAACCCTTCCTTTTACAGTCCCCTAATTACTAGGTATTTACCCGGTACATACATGGTAAATTATAGTGTATGGTAATTACCACTGGTAATAAGAAGGTAAATACAGAGGTAGTTACCCGGTAAATACATGGTAAATCATAGTGTATTACTGGGTAATTACCACTGGTAATAAGAAGGTAAATACAGAGGAATTATCCGGTAAATTATAGTGTATTACTGTGTAATTACCACTGGTAATAAGAGGGTAAATACAGAGGAATTACAGCTGATGTACCAAGTAAAACCTTCACTATTACCCATCAACTCAACTAAGTAGCGTGTAGTTGTAACTGTTTTAGGTTGGTAATAACTCCGATATTGTGTACTTCCTAGGAAATTAGGCAACCAATTCTTAGAAACACCCATTATCCAAGGTTTATGCTGGTAACAGCCCAAATTTAATGATGTACTATCTAGAAATTAGCATAGTACTTTAAAATAAAATACTTTTTCTTAGTTATTATTCATAGCTACACCCATTTAGAAAGGGTTTATTCGATTTACCACTATGGAATTACTTCCCTGGTAACAACCTCTGCAGGAATCTGTTTTCCTCTAGTGTCATGGTACATCTTCTTAAATACTGGGTACGAAGCCGTTTGTTTCCATGGTATTACCAGGTTCTTACCATATAATTCATAATAGATACATTCCATTATCCATGCAGTCAACACAAACTTGTACCATGTACGTTCTGCGACGTTACCAAGTAAAACACGACAATTTACCCAGTAATTAAGCTGAAACTGTACTGTAAAAGGAAGCCTTGTTTGTTTCCATGGTATTACCAGGTTCTTACCATATAATTTGTAATACATTATTCCCTTTTCCATGCAATCAACACAAACGTGTACCATTTACGTTCTGCGACATTACCAAGTAAAACACGACAATTTACCCAGTAATTAAGCTGAAACTGTACTGTAAAAGGAAGCCTCGTTTGTTTCCATGGTATTACCAGGTTCTTACCATATAATTTGTAATACATTATTCCCTTTTCCATGCAGTCAACACAAACTTGTACCATGTACGTTCTGCGACGTTACCAAGTAAAACACGACAATTTACCCAGTAATTAAGCTGAAACTGTACTGTAAAAGGAAGCCTTGTTTGTTTCCATGGTATTACCATGTTCTTACCATATAATTTGTAATACATTATTCCCTTTTACATGCAGTCAACACAAACTTGTACCATGTACGTTCTGCGACGTTACCAAGTAAAACACGACAATTTACCCAGTAATTAAGCTGAAACTGTACTGTAAAAGGAAGCCTTGTTTGTTTCCATGGTATTACCAGGTTCTTACCATATAATTTGTAATACATTATTCCCTTTTCCATGCAATCAACACAAACTTGTACCATGTACGTTCTGCGACATTACCAAGTAAAACACGACAATTTACCCAGTAATTAAGCTGAAACTGTACTGTAAAAGGAAGCCTCGTTTGTTTCCATGGTATTACCAGGTTCTTACCATATAATTTGTAATACATTATTCCCTTTTCCATGCAGTCAACACAAACTTGTACCATGTACGTTCTGCGACGTTACCAAGTAAAACACGACAATTTACCCAGTAATTAAGCTGAAACTGTACTGTAAAAGGAAGCCTTGTTTGTTTCCATGGTATTACCATGTTCTTACCATATAATTTGTAAGACATTATTCCCTTTTACATGCAGTCAACACAAACTTGTACCATGTACGTTCTGCGACGTTACCAAGTAAAACACGACAATTTACCCAGTAATTAAGCTGAAACTGTACTGTAAAAGGAAGCCTTGTTTGTTTCCATGGTATTACCAGGTTCTTACCATATAATTTGTAATACATTATTCCCTTTTCCATGCAATCAACACAAACGTGTACCATTTACGTTCTGCGACATTACCAAGTAAAACACGACAATTTACCCAGTAATTAAGCTGAAACTGTACTGTAAAAGGAAGCCTCGTTTGTTTCCATGGTATTACCAGGTTCTTACCATATAATTTGTAATACATTATTCCCTTTTCCATGCAGTCAACACAAACTTGTACCATGTACGTTCTGCGACGTTACCAAGTAAAACACGACAATTTACCCAGTAATTAAGCTGAAACTGTACTGTAAAAGGAAGCCTTGTTTGTTTCCATGGTATTACCATGTTCTTACCATATAATTTGTAATACATTATTCCCTTTTACATGCAGTCAACACAAACTTGTACCATGTACGTTCTGCGACGTTACCAAGTAAAACACGACAATTTACCCAGTAATTAAGCTGAAACTGTACTGTAAAAGGAAGCCTTGTTTGTTTCCATGGTATTACCAGGTTCTTACCATATAATTTGTAATACATTATTCCCTTTTCCATGCAATCAACACAAACTTGTACCATGTACGTTCTGCGACATTACCAAGTAAAACACGACAATTTACCCAGTAATTAAGCTGAAACTGTACTGTAAAAGGAAGCCTCGTTTGTTTCCATGGTATTACCAGGTTCTTACCATATAATTTGTAATACATTATTCCCTTTTCCATGCAGTCAACACAAACTTGTACCATGTACGTTCTGCGACGTTACCAAGTAAAACACGACAATTTACCCAGTAATTAAGCTGAAACTGTACTGTAAAAGGAAGCCTTGTTTGTTTCCATGGTATTACCATGTTCTTACCATATAATTTGTAAGACATTATTCCCTTTTACATGCAGTCAACACAAACTTGTACCATGTATGTTCTGCGACGTTAAAGTAAAACACGACAATTTACCCAGTAATTAAGCTGAAACTGTACTGTAAAAGGAAGCCTTGTTTGTTTCCATGGTATTACCAGGTTCTTACCATATAATTTGTAATATATTATTCCCTTTTCCATGCAGTCAACACAAATTTGTACCATGTACGTTCTGCGACGTTACCAAGTAAAACACGACAATTTACCCAGTAATTAAGCTGAAACTGTACTGTAAAAGGAAGCCTTGTTTGTTTCCATGGTATTACCAGGTTCTTACCATATAATTTGTAATACATTATTCCCTTTTCCATGCAGTCAACACAAACTTGTACCATGTACGTTCTGCGACGTTACCAAGTAAAACACGACAATTTACCCAGTAAGTTAGCTGAAACTGTACTGTAAAAGGAAGCCTCGTTTGTTTCCATGGTATTACCAGGCTCTTACCATACAAGTTGTAACTGGTTATTCCCTTCTCCATGCAATCAACACAAACCATATATGTTCTGCAACATCATTCACCAGTAGTTAAGCACTTTAATTGTTGTTATAAAACCCCAATCCACTGTTGATGAAAGGCATATTAAAATTAAACAAAATCAAAGGCTTATCTTTCAAACAATGCATATCTCACAAACAAGCACTGAACACTGAAGAAATCAGACAAAAAAAGAGCCGTCTGCATCAACTCAATTTAAATGTTACTGATGGTGTTTTCATAAAACACATGACAGTGTTATGGCAAGTGACCACAAGGAAGACTGCTTCAACCTCTACAATTTGAATAAGTGGTGAATGCCATGCAGCAATCTGCCTATGGGAGCATCTTTGTGGTCATTCGCAAACCAATGAGTCCACTCGATGAATGAGAGATGACTCTTAAGTGTCTTCTCTGTGAGGTATCCCTGCAGTCTCCAAATCCGGGATTTGAAGGCTGACCAAGACCTGACCAGGTACCTCCAAATCTCCCCTTCCATACTGTAATAAAGAATCAGAAGACAAGAAAATAAACATTAGGACTGTCAATTAATGAACATTTCTAGAACATGTAGAACTCAAAGATTATTTTGTTTATCAGTTAAGAAAGGATGCTGGTCCTCTGGCCATTGTGTTCGGTCATATTGAAAAGAGAAAAAGGCATAGCCATAAATACAGTTAATAGGACGGCAGGGGACAGGCTGTTAGCTCCGGTTAGCCATTTAGCATCGAGCTAGCGGAGCTTCTGTCATTCAAATAACTCGGACATGTTGTTTAAAAACTATAACATCGAATTTATTAGAATATCCGGATTTAATCGGGCTCTCTCCCATAAGTACAGTTAATAGGACGGGAAGAGACAGGCTCTGTTAGCCCCGGTTAGCGCGATGCTAAAGAGCAGCTCTACAGGAGCATGCCACCTCAACAGGTGCAAGTTAGCCTCCGGTTTGATATTCGGTTTACCACCCAATCGGATTCATCAACATAAGTGCAATACATTACGGGCTTAGTATGTTGAGGACGGTTTAGGACACCGTATCGCGAAAAATCACAAACACATGTTGGCGCCATCAATGTCAGTGCAACAACGTCATTTACGTTCTGGCTGCTACCTGTTTCAGGGACCGTCAACAAATTACACTCACCGATAGGTGGCAGAGACGTTACCATGGAATTGTTTCAGGAAACTAATCACACAAATATATTGCAATATAGTTAATCATAATGCAGTTAATAGTTTAATATTCGAAAAAAAATCGACTAAACTATATTTGAAATTATTAATTGCATTCCGTTTAACAATAATGCAATATATTAGCAAAGTTACCTGCAGTAAGTAGCAGACCACCATTGGCAACTACTACTACAATCAGGTGACAAAATGTATTTTTTAGTGATTTTTATATTATTTTATATGATATATTTCCAGAAACAATTCCATGGTAACGTCTCTGCCACCAGTCGGTATGTGTAACTTGTTGACGGTCCCTAAAACAGGTAGCAGCCAGAACGTAAATGACGTTGTTGCACAGACATCGATGGCGACAACATGTGTTTGTGATTTTCGCGATGCACCGTCCTCAACATACTAAGCCCGTAATGTATTGCACTTATGTTGATGAATCCGATTGGGTGGTAAACCGAATATCTGGCGAATATCGAACCGGAGGCTAACTTGCACCTGTTGAGGTGGCATGCTCCGGTAGAGCTGCTCTTTAGCATCGCGCTAACCGGGGCTAACAGAGTCTCTTCCCGTCCTATTAACTGTACTTATGGGAGAGAGCCCGATTAAATCCGGATATTTTAATACATTTGGTATTATAGGTTTTAAACAACATGTCCGAGTTATTTGAATGACAGAAGCTCCGCTAGCTCGATGCTAAAGTGCTAACCGGAGCTAACAGCCTGTCCCCTCCCGTCCTATTAACTGTATTTATGGCTATGCCTTTTTCTCTTTTCAATATGACCAAACACAATGGCCAGAGGACCAGCATCCTTTTTTAACTAATAAACAAAATAATCTTTGAGTTCTACATGTTCTAGAAATGTTCATTAATTGACAGTCCTAATGTTTATTTTCTTGTCTTCTGATTCTTTATTGCAGTATGGAAGGGGAGATTTGGAGGTACCTGGTCAGGTCTTGGTCAGCCTTCAAATCCCAGATGTGGAGACTGCAGGGATACCTCACAGAGAAGACACTAAAGAGTCAACTCTCATTCATCGAGTGGACTCATTGGTTTGCGAATTACCACAAAGATGCTCCCATAGGCAGATTGCTGCATGGCATGCACCGCTTATTCAAATTGAAGAGGTTGAAGCAGTCTTCCTTGTGGTCACTTGCCATAACAATGTCATGTGTTTTATGAAAACACCATCAGTAACATTTAAATTGAGTTAATGTGGACGGCTCTTTTTTTTGTCCGATTTCTTCAGTGTTCAGTGCCTGTTTGTGAGATATGCATTGTTTGAAAGATAAGCCTTTGATTTTGTTTAATTTTAATATGCCTTTCATCAACAGTGGTTTGGGGTTTTATAACAACAATCAAAGTGCTTAAATACTGGTGAACAATGTTGCAGAACATATATGGTTGTTGATTGCATGGAAAAGGGAATAACCAGTTACAACTTATATGGTAAGAGCCTGGTAATACCATGGAAACAAACTAGGCTTCCTTTTACAGTACAGTTTCAGCTTACTTACTGGGTAAATTGTCGTGTTTTACTTGGTAACGTCGCAGAACGTACATGGTACAAGTTTGTGTTGACTGCATAGAAAAGGGAATAATGTATTACAAATTATATGGTAAGAACCTGTAATACCATGGAAACAAACGAGGCTTCCTTTTACAGTACAGTTTCAGCTTAATTACTGGGTAAATTGACGTGTTTTACTTGGTAACGTCGCAGAACGTACATGGTACAAGTTTGTGTTGACTGCATGGAAAAGGGAATAATGTATTACAAATTATCTGGTAAGAACCTGGTAATACCATGGAAACAAACGAGGCTTCCTTTTACAGTACAGTTTCAGCTTAATTACTGGGTAAATTTACGTGTTTTACTTGGTAACGTCGCAGAACGTACATGGTACAAGTTTGTGTTGACTGCATGGAAAAGGGAATAATGTGTTACAAATTAAATGGTAAGAACCTGGTAATACCATGGAAACAAACGAGGCTTCCTTTTACAGTACAATTTCAGCTTAATTACTGGGTAATTTGTCGTGTTTTACTTGGTAATGTCGCAGAACGTACATGGTACAAGTTTGTGTTGATTGCATGGAAAAGAGAATAATGTATTACAAATTATATGGTAAGAACCTGGTAATACCATGGAAACAAACGAGGCTTCCTTTTACAGTACAGTTTCAGCTTAATTACTGGGTAAATTGTCGTGTTTTACTTGGTAACGTCGCAGAACGTACATGGTACAAGTTTGTGTTGACTGCATGGAAAAGGGAATAATGTCTTACAAATTATATGGTAAGAACCTGGTAATACCATGGAAACAAACGAGGCTTCCTTTTACAGTACATTTTCAGCTTAATTACTGGGTAAATTGTCGTGTTTTACTTGGTAACGTCGCAGAACGTACATGGTAAAAGTTTGTTGACTAGATGGAAAAGGGAATAATGTATTACAAATTATATGGTAAGAACATGGTAATACCATGGAAACAAACGAGGCTTCCTTTTACAGTACAGTTTCAGCTTAATTACTGGGTAAATTGTCGTTTTTTACTTGGTAACGTCGCAGAACGTACATGGTACAAGTTTGTGTTGACTGCATGGATAATGGAATGTATCTGTTATAAATTATATGGTAAGAACCTGGTAATACCATGGAAACAAACGGCTTCGTACCCAGTATTTAAGAAGATGTACCATGACACTAGAGGAAAACAGATTCCTGCAGAGGTTGTTACCAGGTAAGTAATTCCATAGTGGTAAATCGAATAAACCCTTTCTAGATGGGTGTAGCTATGAATAATAACTAAGAAAAAGTATTTTATTGTAAAGTACTATGCTAATTTCTAGATTGTACATCATTAAATTTGGGCTGTTGCCAACATAAACCTTGGATAATGGGTGTTTCTAAGAATTGGTTGCCTAATTTCGTAGGAAGTACACAATATCGGAGTTATTACCAACCTAAAACAGTTACAACTACATGCTACTTAGTTGAGTTGATGGGTAATAGTGAAGGTTTTACTTGGTACATCAGCTGTAATTCCTCTGTATTTACCCTCTTATT
>NC_044053.1:23393065-23400565 GCF_902167405.1 Gadus morhua
GATTTGAGTACTGAGCCATGCCTATCTCTGATCCAAACCCCCATATGTGTCCAGAGTGAACAACAGTATCACATCAGGTCAGAATCTCTCACTACCCATCTTATCACAAGTTTAGGCAAGTACCCAGACAACTGTTCATATTTCCTGAAAAAATTGTTTTCTAAATGGCAGGAAAAAAATCTTGGGCTTATTTGGCGATTGTAAATCACCTGAAAGTGTTTTTTACTGTGCTTTCAGGTTTCAATAAAGCTGAAGGCCATTTATCATGTTTATGTATGACTTCCTGGTGATTGTTATTTACTGTATTTACTGTCATTCAACCTGCGACTGCTCTTACTCAGCCACAACATTACTTGTTATTTCGGCATGGATTTGAATCATGGTTTTTCATTTGCAGCTGGCTTTTTTTGCGAAAATAATATTCCTTTTGACAGTTCCATAAAGTCCAAAATTTGTTCCTAATTTTAGAGCGAAGGCCTGATCCCTTGAGCTAAAGCAGTAGACGTCGAGCCTGAGGAAATAAAAAACGTGGAATTGAGACAGCTGAGCCTGTAAGCTGATTCAGCGCCATGGAACGAGATGTTGAGTGGCTAATCTTACATCACAACCTTAAGACTTCATGGCCAACCACATTTGTCGTGTGGGGCCATATAGTGGCGATGGCCATTTTCTGCCCTGAGAAAATCATGGGTCGCACCCAGTACTTCCTCCAGCAGAGAGACAGGATATTCACCCAGACTAGGAGCTAGGGTACGCTAGCAAAGATCCAGAACTGAAACACCTGGGGTCACCTTTGTATCGAACAACGTGCTCAGGAACTTCCTGTGGCCAGGGTCAGGTAACATTGGGGATGAACTAACTTCAGCTGTATAATAAATCTGTCATTTTGAAAACCCCTCTGGGTACGAGAGATCGAGAGTTCAACCATCAGCATGGGTTTCTGTGAGTGGCTTCTATGTGGTCCCCTTGCCATACTGGATGGTATGAGTTCCCAGGATTAAACCAGGGATCATTTAATGGAAAAGGAAAGGAGATATATCAGAGGCGGGTGAGATGAGGGTCGATGGGCGAGGATAAATAATAAAAGGTTTGATTCAAAAGTTACAAGTAATTACAGTTTGTTATCTTTGCAATGCCATTGTCCTGTTCTAATCTTCATAAATTTAGCGTAAAAAAGCAGTCTGCCTACTCCAACCAAGTCAGGTGAGCCAAAGTATCCCTCTTCCTGATTTTTTAAGGGTTTTATTCTGAGCATCTTTCAAAAAATGTAATTCATTTGAATAATTCAAGCCAACATCATTCAAAGTTTTTTGACTGAGATCCTGTTTCAAGAGCAATGAATGCATTATTCACTATTGACCTTATACGAAGAACACACAATTATCTCCCTCTTTTCAACAACTGTAAGTGCCTATTAAACATTTTAGTATCATGCAGATGAGTACAAGTTAAACAATATATAATCAAGCAGCCCAGTCCATACATGGTACCTTTCTATAGAGGCAGAGGTACATATTGCAGTACTTAACCTCATGCTGGGGTCATCATAGATACCCTGTGTCTCAATGTTTGAGCAAGTACCAAGTGAGAAGCCATAAAAAGCGTAGCTGTTGTTCTACCAAGGACCCCGCCAGGAGCCCCAGTGGTGTGGTGGGAGAGGGGGCCATGTGGGGACGGGCACATCCAGGAGGAGCGGGAAAGCCATCGCCCTTAACATTGGGGTGCACAGACGTTTTTTTTCGTTTGTCCAAAGAAGATCAGCTTTTATGGGCGTATGTCTTACGATGATGAACCGTTACAACACTTCCTGTTTGGGTACAGTGAGGAATTCTCTGTCGCCGGGACGATTTGGCGAGCCGATTCACTTTCCCTTTCCGGTAGTTTAAGCAATTTGACAATTTGGAAGAGCAGATTTAGGAAAGAAAAGCAATTAAATATGGGAAACCATTTGTAGCCACTGTTTCAAATGAACCCTCTCGAACAGGGGTGCCCAAATTCAATATATTAAGTCAAATATGGGTATAAATAGCATGCGCGTGCAAAATCAACACTATCACAAGGCCATTTTGAAAAATGAATGACACTGTTTATTGTGCTTCACATTAATGCTGAAAAAAATGCATAAATCTATCTTCTTTAAATTAGAAAAATAATTGAAGCACAATGAAATATTTGAAGACAGACCTGTGTCTTCAAATACAATGACATTATTTTAGTGCAATAAGCAAAGTAAGACAGGACAAAACAATTTGCGTTTGTCTGTGTGCCACTACCGATTAACACGCTCCATCCTTGCATCCTCTCACTCACTCGCTGTCACTTCGGATTGGAGCTGAACAGGATAGGAGCCCAACAGCGCTGCCCTCCCAACAATGTATCACAATGTTATTCTATGGTCAGGGATGGGAGTGCACCAATAAATAATATTCAATGAGAGCGAGCGCAGATTCCGAGCGATGATGGCGGAAAACAATAATATATACATTGGGTAAGGAGCGGACCAATTAAAATGGGTCAATTAAAATCGGCCAAGTTTGGCCCGCCGGCCCCAAATTGGGCAGCCCTGCTCTTTGAACATCTTGTCCTGGGTCAAGTGGCTGTTGCATCATATCTCACACACGCGTCTACACCCCATGTGCACATGGGCTGCGCACATACTCACATGTAGTGTAGAGCAGGGGGTCGCGGGACAGCGGAATGACTGATGCTGAGGCACTAAATCGGCCCATTTTCTTGAGCTAATAGCAGATTTGAATGAGGGGCCATCGCCTCCTGCAAACTCAGCACGCTCCCACACACACACACACAAAGGGACAATGCGGAATCAATCAGAGAAATAATTGAGCATGACACTTTTCTCAGAAGCTCTCAGCCAATTAAAATGGGACTTGCTGAGGATGAGTAACCCCCCCACAACCCCCCCCCCCCCCCACACACACAGAAACACACACACACACACACACACACACACACACACACACACACACACACACACACACACACACACACACTTCACTATTGCCTTCATGTGCCTGATTAGGATAAATAGACACACACACACACACACACACACACACACACACACACACACACACACACACACACACACACAAAGATAGCTGAGATTAATTGCTGTAGGAACCCTTATGTCTCGCGTCTCACGCTCCACTTCCACCGCGCGACACCACAGCTCTTTCCTGCTGCATTTGAATGTTACCGTTTACTTACCGTCAGCTAAAAACAGAACACAATCTTCGCTTCTGCCCAGTTTTATAACCTCTTTTCCAGGGCTGAGACTGTTAACGCAGCAGATGTTGAGCGACTGTGGTGCAGGTGTAATTAATGGTGTTCAGACGTCTTGAGAGAGCTGGGAGCAAGAGGAAACACATTAAAACCAATTCCTCATTTTGTTTTTGTAGCTTTGCTTCAAGTAGAGCTTTGTTTTGTACTGAAAAACACCTGTTTTTGAAAAACATGCTCCAACAAGAGATGACAATCCGAACATAGTCTTCACTGAGTGTTATTGTAATAATTAGAAACGCAATACGTTCTGCCATTGAACCCGCAATCATGTTTTTTTGTTTCAAACGTTATTCTATGTCTTCTATGATCATATACATCCTAATCTATGCTATTCTGCCACTATTACTAAATCCTTACTAAATGTGGTTGGAAGTAAAGAATATATTGTAATCGGAGAAAAGCCTTCCGTGCAGACTACTGTTAATCCTTTAAAATCGTTATTTGGGGGACACAAAATTGCGGTGCCCCAAAAACACTTTCTTGGGGCACCGCAATTGTTTTTTTTAATTTGCCGGACTGTGGCTTTCCTTGCTCGTCACAAACTGATACTTCCTCCCCCGAGTGATGACGGGTCCTAGCATTTGAACATTTCTGAAGAAGGCTTTGGAAGGGATCGTGGCCAGACCGCTCCGCAGAGAGGAACAGAATGTGTTCTTGTGAGATCAAGATGTTCTCACAAGGCAGGTCCTGTTCTTTTCACTAGGGTGAGGCCGAGAGGGTGAATGCAAAATTTAACGTTGTGTGACGATGTGTATGGGCAGCGTCTGGGGAGCGGTCACTGTTGATGGCTGCCTCTCAGACACTGATAGTATAACGGTGTGCGTGGGGCCTTTCATATACAACAACGCTCATTATTATAGCGCTCATACACAACGATACGTACTAGCTAAGCAAAGAAAGTAACACAAAGTTGGTGCTGGTCGTAACCATTGGGATAAGCCCTCCCCCCTCTCTCTTCAAACTGTCAGCCTACAACGCATTGTTTAGGAGTTGTGTTATTGTGTTTGATTTGGAGCTGAAACAGAGGCTTCACTTACACAGTAACGGTTCTGTCAGGCTTTCATCACCAGTCCTTCCATCAGTCTTTCCATGCTCCCGCCCTCCTCCCCACATACTTACCTTACCCGAGGGCCCGGGGTCCATCTTGTCTTACCCTACACACACACACACACACACACACACACACACACACACACACACACACACACACACACACACACACACACACACACACACGCACACACGCACAAACTCTCCTGCTGTGTGTGTGCGGCCGATGATAATGAAACACCTTCGCCACAGCGCAGGACGTCCCACCAACTCTCAGCGTGGGGCCTTTATTGCCCTGCATTCTCCAGCACACACACGTATACACACAAACACACTCATACACACATTGGATATGTGTGCTTATATTATTCACCGGCACACACACTCACACACACAGGATGCCTGGTTACATGATTCACAAACACACACTCATGCACCATGTACATGCTTACATGATTCTCTCTTACAGACACACACACACACACACACCCACACACACACACACAGACGGTATGCATCCTTACATGATTCAACCACACACACACACACACGCACAGGATGCATGCTTGAATAACACACACACACACACACACACACACACACACACACACACACACACACACACACACACACACACACACACACACACACACAAACACATACACACACACACACACACACATTGTGCATGCTTACATGATTCTCTCACAACCACACACACATGAACACACAAACACACAATAGCAAACTGACTCCACCCACCCAGTGGTTCAGCTGTTGGGCAGACCAAGGGGGAGTGAAGCAGATATTCTTAGAAACCGGATAAAGAGTCACAGGCATTGTGTAAAACAAGTAATTTCCTCCTTTTTTGCTACTAAATTTGAGATGAGTATTGGCTTCATGGGGAGACTAACTATCGGTAATTATGCATGTGGTGAACATTAACAGCTTTGCAGTAAGTTTGATGTAATAATTCGTGGCAGTGTAACCTTCACGGGAAGTTTGGGTCGACTTGACCCGTTTCGATTTTCCATACAAAAAATACTCTGACATGCACTATAATATGTTGTTTGAACCTCAAACTGCACTTAAATTACAAGACTTTTTTTGTGTTTCATTTGAAATGAACAAACCTAGTCTGTTAGACATCTTCCTAAACCTAAGAACTAGGGATGTCAGTTAAACGCGTTATTAACGACGTTAACGCAAACCAATTATAACGGCGTTAATTTTTTTATCGCGCGATTAACGCAAATTCATTTTTTTTTTGGATCAAAACAAAGAAGCAGTAGCCTGACTGCTATGTTCAAGGCAGTATGTTTGTATGTTCATCGTTTAATTGCACTATAGGCTTTTTTTTGTATCTTCCTGTTTTGATCAGTATATGCCAATGTTGTTATCAATAAAAAACATTTGCACAAGGCAAGCCGATGCACTTCTCCATGTTGATACAAGCATTAAAATGAGAACAATTAATGGGACAAAGAAATCAAGGGATATTTAGCATAGAAAAAAGATGTGTGATCAATCGCGATTAATCGTGAGTTAGCTATGACATTAATGCGATTAATCGTGATTAAATATTGTGATCGCTTGACAGCCCTACTAAGAACCATAAACAATTATGCTGTAGTTGTTTTAATCACATTAATGTAGCTTAGCGTATCGCATTTACTTTTTAGCCAGCGATATAGGAGGAGCGATATAATGACAGATTATACAACGCTTGTTTCAAACCTATTCTCACTGTGTAATGTAGATTGTCGTTTTTTATGAGTTGAGATACAACCATGACAAAAGTTAATTTTACACTGAGCAGCTTATTGTATCTTAAGTCAATACCAGTCGTTAGAGGGTAAAAATATGATGGACTACTTGTACTTATTGCTTGTTTACTTCACACTTACACCCACAAACCCTTAAATATTATCGGAATATTCATTGCATTCATACCTCTCATACCTAGCTGTCCAATCAAATAGCCAGGGTTGTGTTTGACCAATGAAATGGAGACAAACAAAGAGACAAAGAGTCCATCCACCCTGCTAGTTTCAGTTTCTGGTGGAAGAGTAAGGAAGTCATTTTTTAATTTTTCAGAGGGATGATACAATTTTCCAGCCTATAGCAGAGTGTTCCGCACACATACTCAACATGAATGGCACTAAACAAGGCTTCTTATGAAAGCATGACAACATTATCGAAACAAAACCCTCTATCTGGTATATCTAGACTACAAAATGATTCAAAATATAGCCATCCGTGTGTGTGTGTGTGTGTGTGTGTGTGTGTGTGTGTGTGTGTGTGTGAGTGTGTGTGTGTGTGTGTGTGTGTGTGTGTGTGTGTGTGTGTGTGTGTGTGTGTGTGTGTGTGTGTGGTTGTGTGTGTGCGTGCAAGTTCAGCTAATGGACAAATACTGACCACGGAACCGGTGGTCACTTCTGGCCGCCCAGAAGGGAAAGAGAGAGAGGGAATGGAGGAGGAGTCACTACTGCCATTATAACCTCAAATACGCCCATAAATTAGACTTCAAAGTAAGAGTCAAGAGCTCAGTGAGAGCTACAATCTGGCTGAATGGGGCACTTTACTTTCTTTCGAATCATTTTCGTTTCGACAAATCTTGGGGCTCTGTAAAAGCTGACACACACTCGGCCAGCAGTAGTCAACAATCCAAATCGAAACTGTGTAGACTGGCCACTGTGGAAACAAACTCATTAAAACCCCCATCTGAATGCTTCGTTCACTTGAGCAAATAAGTTTCTCTTTGTTCGAACATCTCTGAAACGAAACAGGAAACAAGACATAACTCCTCCCCTTTCAGCTTTTGGTTTCCTGCCCAGGCCCTGTGCCTTCCCTCCCCAGAAGTCCGGGTGTGACATAGGGCTGTTGGGTCCCCAATTAGAGCCCACATGCATCACCTTAAACCACTGGAGGAGACTCAAGACTTCTTCATTCCTATCCCACCATAAGTAAGACTGACTGTCACATATTTAACACTTTAACTCCAGGATCAGGCTGAGGTGGGTCCTGATTCCAGTCTTGTACCAGACATGTCAGAAAGATCTGTTTACGGCCGAGGCTGCAGCCTTCGGCAGGCTGGATGGGGAGGCAACATATTTGAATCCTAAACCCCTGCACAACACCAGATAA
>NC_044053.1:23405565-23495565 GCF_902167405.1 Gadus morhua
TCTCTCTCTCTCTCTCTCTCTCTCTCTTTCCCACTCTCTCTCTCCCATATTCAGTATGCTGCGGCCTGATTAAGGATTTGTGGGCCTCGTGGCAGTTTGAACCAATCAGGAATAGGTTTAACTCACACCTGTCCTGACAGGAATGATAACAAGTCATCCAATCAGGAGCCAGCACTGTGTGTTCCGTCCCCTATCTGCTTCAAACCAGATTAGCGTTCCCCTCCCTCCACAGAGCCGCCACCCATGAAACATCTGACACATCTGCTGGATATGTTGCACTGGACATTTTTCCATTTCTTCCTCCAACGTAAATATAACTTAAAAAAATAAATGGGCCGACCTAAATTATGGATTCGCAACGCGAGAACATGACGCTCTACCGTAAACTTTTAGATCCCTTCGGGTTACATCGAGCTCTGAATGTATGTTAGGTTTCTAAGATGGAGTTGTGTATAATGTATGGTTTGCTAAAATGTTACTTGACGAACAGGATGGAGAGCTGAGATGAAAGCAAGCAGAAGAAAAAAGTCAGGATTGCCTCATTATGCTACAATATGAGTTAAGATGAGATGATGAAACATTAGTAAAGGTAGTGAACAATCACTGATCCCCAAGCAACTAACAGATATCGTTATTTATATAGAAGCTACAGTGCTAATTCTAACTTAACAGATCCTATCAGAAAAGCCACTCTGGTAGAATGACCACCGGTGTGGGTGTACTATGTACGAGGCAAGTGTGCATGCGTTCCTATGTCCCCCATAACGCTTCATACGACCGTGATCAGGGTTGTGTCCCACCATCTCCCCCCGGTACCAAACCTCAGTCGGAAAGTCAATGTTGAGCCCTAATATGCGCCGTCGAGTGGATTGGACAGCAACAAGCCACACACGGTGGGAGAGGATGAAGGCTGGCCGGCCGAACACAGAGAACAGAAGTCAGGAAGCAGGGCAGAGCGCGGACGAGAGAGAGAGACGTGTAGAGAGATGCGTAGAGAGACCTCCTCTCTTAGAACCCAAGCGGAACCTTTCATCTTTTTTGATCATTTTTTTTGTTTTTGTCATGAGCGTGGCGTGCGTGGGCTGTGTCGCGCCCCATCTGTCACCCCAACCTCCTCCTCCCCCCCCCCCCCCCCCCCCCACCCATCCACATCACCCGTCCCTGGCTCATTAATACACTCACACCTTTATTTATTCATTTCACTGCTCATATTTTATTCATCTCTTATTTCATTTTTATTTCTATTTACCGTCGGCGGCCCGCTTGGCGTCGACAGTGCGCTCATCTGAGCTGGGTGGTCTGATCAAACACTGACACACACACACATACCCACACACACACACACACACACTGACATATACACATACACTACACACACTCACACACTGACACACACACACACACACACACACACACACACACACACACACACACACACACACACACACACACACACACACACACACACACACACACACGCACACACACACACAGTCTCTCATACACTCCCTCATACACTCAGGTACACATACACACAGACACCCACAATCTCACACAGACCCACACACTCATACATATCCTCACATGTGAAAATACACACCGTCAGACACACACACAGACATACACACACAAACACACACCCGTACCAGAAAGGTTCTTTGTGTGTGTTGGAGTGGGAGTGAGGAAATGGGCGAGAGAGGGAATAGAGGGAGGGGGGGAGAGGCGGAGGCAGAATAAGGAAAAGTAGAGGCAGAATAATAGAGGGATGTGAGAGAGAGAGAGAGAGAGAGAGAGAGAGAGAGAGAGAGAGAGAAAGAATAAGAGAGAAGATGGAGAAAAATAGGGACAGAGTCTCATCTCATCTTCGTCCGCTTATCCGTGGTCGGGTTGCGGGGGGAGCAGCTCAAGATGGGGGCCCCAGACTTCCCTTTCCCGGGCCACATTGACCAGCTCTGACGGGGGGATCCCGAGGCGTTCCCAGGCCAGTGTTGAGATATAATCTCTCCACCTAGTCCTGGATCTTCCCCGAGGAACTCCTTCACTTGGCCTAAGGACTCATTTCCTACCCGGAGTAAGCAATCCACCGGTTTCCTGCTAAGAGTCATGGCCTCAGATTTAGCGGTGCTGATCCTCATCCCAGCCGCTTCACACTCGGCCGCCAGCCGATCCAGTGAGTGCTGAAGGTCACAGGCCGATGATCCAATGAGGACCACATCAACTGCAAAAAGCAGTGACGAGATCCTCAGACCACCGAACTGGGTCGTGTTAAAATCGGAATGTGATGAAAGGTGGAGAGAAAGAGCAAAAATTAATGCTGTTGAAGCCAGGGAGAGAAAGAGAGGAGGATGAGGGATGAGGAAAATGAAAGTTTGGATAGAAGAATACAGGAGGATATATTGAAAACCATATTTACCCACTCAGCCAATAGAGCTGACACTTGTCGCTTAGATAATGCGTGAATCTGTTTTTGTGTGTGTGTATGTGTGTGTGTGTGTGTGTGTGTGTGTGTGTGTGTGTGTGTGTGTGTGTGTGTGTGTGTGTGTGTGTGTGTGTGTGTGTGTGTGTGTGTGCATGGTTGCCTTCTTGTCTGTGTGTTTGCATGTGTGTGCGAGTGCGTGCATGAATAAGTGTATGTGTGTGTGTGTGTCAAAACATATTTTTGTTCATTCACTCATTAAAGAATATTTAATGCTGCAGGGAAAATACCAAGGAATCTTAGGTCACTCTACACCAATGGTTCTCCAACCAGACTTACCAACGTACTATCAAAGATGTTGTTCCACCAAGAAACATAAACAAAGCTACTGTTAGCTGAATTCTCAGGCCGAAAAAAAGCACAAGGCCAGAGGTGGTTTAGAGCTCGTGCACGAGAATCCCATCGCTCAAAACATTTTGGTATCTCTGTTTCTGCTTCGTATTCACCCCCTGCCTTCCTTCCCTCTAGGGGTTTGCAGACCCCCGTATGAGAAAACTATTGCGCTAACCATTAATGTTCTTCTAACAGTCTCCACATAGACTGCCTCCATTCCTCCTAAGGATATGATGATAGTGCAACTGCCTTAAATTATCATAATGATAATCGTGGTACATGTGTATCTATATACAATTGTTTCAAACAATTGTAGTATTAATAATTAGAAAGATTATAATAATATGCATGCATCACATTTACTTAATGAATTAATTCATGAGTTAAATATAAACAAACAAAAACCTACTTAAACCTTCACAAATATAGAAACAATAATAATGGTAAATTAGCTTGATTAAAAGAAGCAAAAATCCAGTTTTTCCCAGGAATAGGAATGTCCCGCATTGACCTGCTGAAGACCTCCAATGGCCCGGCAGTGATTATAGATCAGCTATAAATTGTGTTTTTTAAAGGGTATCCAGTGAAATGACAGGGTCACAGGAAAGCTATGGTCCCAGGGGAAACATCCAAACCAAATTAATGTCTTCAGGACAGTCTCTGGTTCTAGTATATGACTCCAATATAACAAAATGAGCACACACACATACATAAAATGTACACACACACACACACGCACATACATACACAGATACATACTCACTCACTCACAATATAACTACTATTATTTACATCGATCTTGTCGAGTCCAACAGGTCTCAACATGCTCGGCAGGCCCACCCTGACCCCCCTACACTCGCCGCTAAACACATAAGTAAGCTGATGGGGGGGGATCTGTCGCCGTGGCTCTGCCCCTGCCTCTCAGAACAACCGACGCTGGGGTCACTCATTGCGGGCCTTTGGTGGTTTGAATTCATGGCGAGAACGACACCATGACAACCTGTTCGTGCCGGTCCTACCACTGATAGTTGAAGGGCTTTAATCAGTGAAACACAGGCTCCATCACCGTTCTCCCCTTCTGTGTTAGATAGCGACCTAACTGACGGAGATTGGAGATCTTTGAGAATGCCAGTTTAACTTAAATGCCATTAGTCAACATGAACACCATTAGTGAATGATTACAATCTACAGCATAAGTCAATTAAGTGTTAGTCAATGCTTATAACCACATTGAGTGATTATAATTGATGTTAATTAATGTACTCTCGTTGTAAGGTGTTACCCCTTTTTGAAATGATTCGATTTGAACAAATGTTGAGGCCTGAAACGATAAATGTCAGTTGGTTTGTTTTTTGAGTCGAGCCACACTGTGACTTGACGGTTTCTATGGTTACCAGACTTGGCTCAGAGCCATTTAAATTGTGGCGCAATTGCATGGAAAGGAATTCACCTGTTTTCCTATTTTATTTATTTATTTTTACTAAGGAGTTCAGACATGTGATTGCCATTTCGATTAACTGAATTTATTAAGTGAAGTTATCGCTTATGTCTACTTTTATTACTCAATTGAACACATTTATGGCTATGAACTGCTGCGGGTCTCATTCTAAAGAATTTTGAGTCGCAATGTGCCTAGAATGAATAGGTAGCAGAAAAAAAAGAGAATTGAGTTCAGAGGAAAGGCAGTCTTTATTACGGGAAACAGTCTTAACCTTTCGTAGCTTGGCATTATTCAAACAAGCTCAGGTGTCGCTGGGCATTGTTTATGCCACTGGAGATACAGACTGAAATGATGTTGAAATCTATTATTAATTTCAAGAATATTTAACTTTGAACCAAGTTCACCAACCAGAATATGATATTCCGGTCTCACACAGACCTTTATTTACCAAGAAAAAAACACACAAACAAAGCCTGTGCTGAATGAATAATGTATATATGTATATGTGTCTGTGAAGATCTGACCTGGCCAGACATTTCTAGTTTAAATTGACAACCGGGAAAACTTTGATTCAATTGAATTGCGCGGAGATGGATAGAATTGAGATTCATCCATATTTTGGATGACAAAACACACACACTCACTCACACACACACATACACGCACGCACGCACGCACGCACGCACGCACGCACGCACGCACGCACGCACGCACACACACACACACACACACACACACACACACACACACAGACACACACACACACACACACACACACACACACACACACACACCAACAAACACAATCAAGGACGAGAGAGAGAAAGAGTTAGAGAGAAAGAGACCATTTCTAACAATAAATTACATCACTTTCATTGGAATGAATAATTACTTTTCCAATAGAACATGATCATTGATTAAACAGACAGAGAGAGACGCCGAGATTGTTTATTGGCCTGTGGCATGTGCCACCGCGACTACTGGCATATTCCGTTCGGGAACGGCAGTTGCCGTTCAGGAACGGCAACTGCCGTTCCCACCAATGGTATTTGACACCAGCAGGCCCCTTCTCCTTCCTATAATTTCACAACGTAGTAGTATTGCCGTAAATGTAAAGCTATATATATTTGGTCTTTAATGACACAATAACACAAAATAACACCGTAAATAAAGGGATTTATATGTTTCTCTTGTCCGTTCTGTTGTTAGGATATGTGCGATCTGTTTGTTGTTGCTTTTGAAATGACCGATGCTTTTGAAAACAGCCGGACTTGCTCCGGTGATGGTAGTTAGCCTAGCCACCTAAACAGTTCTGACTAATCGATAACAGAGATTTAGAGCTATGACTACAGAGGCAGGTCATCTACCAGGGGGTGGCACTGTAGCCTATGGCTAGACGTTCATGCATTTTTTCACTCGTGTTTTATCAAGGTGTCGTAGTAGCGTAGCCTATAGCAAATAGGCAAACCGTTTTTCCGCTGGCATGCTACTCATGTAAAATGGTAATTACCAGTTCATACTGGCACCTACCTTTTTTCCACTGGCATGCCACTCAGGTAAAATGGTAATTACCAGTTCATAATGGCACCTACCGCTTATCCACTGGCATGCCATTCCAACACATTCTCACTCCGAGCGCTTCAATTTTTGACTAACGGTCAGTGACTTTGGCTTCAGCTTCTGACGCAAAAGGGTACCCTTGTGGTTCTTTTTTAGAAGCATTGGGTTTTTAACTCGTTACAATGTAGGCCTCCCTCCACGGCAATATATGAAGCTATGAGCATTCATCCCATTGGCTAATGGGGGACCCGATGGCTGCACATAGAGACGCTATGAGCATTCATCTCATTTGCGCATGGAGGACCTTGTGCTTCTTTTTTCGACGCAGGGGGTTTTCCAATCAATACAATGTAATCCCTCCACTGCAATATATGAAGCTATGAGCATTCATCCCATTGGCTAACGGAAGACCCGATGGCTGCACATTAAGGGCGATTTTACAGTGAAATCTGTGACATTACTCAACACAACTACACCAACGTGTCCTTTTTAATTACACAACATGTATGGGTTAAGGCTATGGACATCAGTTGCCCTGTTTTGTGCTTTGATTGAGAGAAACAATATTTTTTTTGATCATTGTTGGGTAGCTGAGGTCGTTGCTATAGAGACCACGTCCGTCCGCTTTTTTTGACCACTGACAGATCAACCCTATCTCATCAAAATTACGTTCCCAGAGAACTATTCAGCGTTCTCAATTATGTTTGTCTGAAAAACGTATTTTGTCCGTGATTACGTTTTATTGAACATATCGCGGACAATAGAGAACGTTTGTTCTCTATTTTTTGCCATTTATTTACCGTGTTACTATGGCAGAATAAAGAATAAATTCATACATTATCATTCAACTTGAACATGTGTTTTTACAGTATAGAGTGGCGGAGGGATGACGTATGTTGGCCAACGCGGAAGTGAGCGTCGCCCTGGGTTCCCTTGACAACAAGCCAACGGGTTTTCCATTGTATTTTCGATGATTGCAGAAAATTTTGAATTTTTGAAGCACCTCCTCAAAAACTCAAAATAAATAAATAAATATAAATAACGCTGCTCCAAATATCGAAATGTAAACCAATGCATTCTGAATGGGAGTGTTTCTCAGATTTTTCCATGCTACACAGAACGAAATGTAAACCCATGCAAATAAAGGCTCCATGGTCATAATAATTTAAATATAATTAATCTCCTGAGTGTGTAGGGTATGTATTCGATTTTTTTCCAATGGGGCTGCGTTCAAGTCACTTGACTGTCATGGTTGCTATGGTGGTTGCTATCGACCGCCCCCTCTAATCCTTACCTGGCTCTAAAAACCACGCGGCAAAGGAGCTGCCGTCAATTGTGTTGTTTTTGTCGTAAACTAGGGTCCGATGGTTTAAAAATAGACAGATAATCCAAGGTATCCTTAAAAGGCATGTTGGATGTTTTTATTTTCGGCAGTTTAGACTTCGTTTATCACCTATTTTTGAAAGCAAAACAACAAGCTCATTGATTTAACGAGGCAGGGTTATTTGTAACAATTAATTATATATGTGTGAGAGGTCAGTCCTCCTTCTGAGTTTTCTCCCTATTTATGTATAGTGTACACCCCTACTGTCCACCAATTAGGAGGCCGAAGCCCTAAAGGAAGTGATGCAATAGGTGACTGAGTAAGCTATACCTTGGGGTCTCTTATATATCAAAGGGGGTCTCAAAGGACGTATATGCATCAACCTGTGGCTCCAGCCCTACAGGAAATGACTCTGCAAGTGCTCCATCTCGTTGCACCTCACCCAGCGGCTCGCTTTCAAGATTTTGGCCTGAAGTTCTTCCCAGACCTACGCCCTAGCCATCCAACATGCATATCTGAGAATCAGGCCTCTCTTTAATAATGACAAAAAGTTATGAGAGAAATACACATTAACTTTTTGTTATCTCATAAGCGGCGTGGTGCTGGCTCCTTTTGACCTTTTGACCCCAGACTTCAAAAACGTGGCCACAGGCCAGCTATGTCTGCACACCGTAAGCCACAAATGTACACCTCCATCCCACAAAAAATGGGAACTAGAAACTAACCTCTGTCTTACACATTTACTCTGCTGTTGGAGGTCACGCCCCTTTTCCGGCCTTTTCGAGATAGCTAGGAATGCTAAAATGTTTACACACATTTACCCGGGTCCCGAGAACGACATATTAGAGATTTGGAGTTCTAGCCCTTAGAGAAAAAAAGACTGTTATTTGGACAAAGCCCCTCAGAAGTGTTTGAGATAGGAAGGTCCTACCGCCCTGAAATTTGAATACCTTATGCTAGGGCCTAACTGGGACCCCCGCACCGAAACTTGGCCCGGTCGGACCCCGAGGGCAGGAAGGGGGGGCCTGCCCTCGGGGTCAGACTGGACCAAGTATCGGTGCGGGGGTCCCAGTTTCGGTGTTTGACATGGTCAGTTGTCATCAAAGCGGACGGACTTGGTCTCTATAGCAACGACCTCAGTTACCCAACACTGATCAAAAAAATTATTGTTTCTCTCAATCAAAAGCACGAAATAGGACAACTGATGTCCATAGCCTTAACCCATACATGTTGTGTTATTAACAAGGACACGTTGGTGTAGTTGGGTTTGAATAATGTCTCAGATTTCACTGTAAAATCGCCGTTAATGTGCAGCCATCGGGTCTTCCGTTAGTCAATGGGATGAATGCTCATAGCATCATATATTTGCATTGTAATGAGTGGAAAACCCCTTGCGTGGAAAAAAGCAGCAAAAGGTCCTCCGTTAGCCAATGGGATGAATGCTCATAGCGTCTCTATGTGCAGCCATCAGGTCACCCGTTAGCCAATGGGATGAATGCTCATAGCTTCATATATTGCCGTGGAGGGAATACATTGTAACGAGTTGAAAACCCCATGCGTCGAAAAAAGAAGCACAAGGATACCCTTTTGCGTCAGAGGCTGAAGCCAAAGTCACTGACCGTTCGTCAAAAATCCACGCGCTCCGAATGAGAATGTGTTGGTCATGCAGGCTGTGGCCAGTAAAATAAATAAATAAATAGCAATCGGTTTTCGGCGCATGTAGACCAATCTGCCTAAGCCCACGTTGAAATAATTTTGATGTTTTTGCCAGAAATGCACATCCCTAGTACTTACCATTTTACATGAGTGGCATGCCAGTGGAAAACGGTAGGTGCCAGTATGAACTGACAAATACCACAGGACATGAGTGGCATGCCAGTGGAAAAACTGTAGGTGCCAGTATAAACTGGTAATTACCATTTTACATGAGTGGCATGCCAGTGGACAAACAGTAGGTGCCGGTATGAACTGGCAAATACCACAGGACATGAGTGGTATGCCAGTGGAAAAACAGAAGGTGCCAGTATGAACTGGTAGTTACCATTCAACATGAGTGGCATGCCAGTGGAAAAATGGTAGGTGCCAGTATAAACTGGCAATTATCATTTTACATGAGAGACATGCATGTGAAAAAACGATTGGTGTCAGTATGAACTAGTAATAACCATTTTACATGATCCATGGTACATGGTCCCAAAACCGAGAAAAGTTGTGACTTTGATGATCAACCTTTTATTAGCTCTTAGCGATGGCGGTACCAGACGTCCAGCTGAGGTAGTTGAGCGAAGGGATCGAGCTGGGGTGTGTGGCTTTACCAATGCTTGGCGGTAGGCAGGGGCAGTTACATCGACTGCCTTGTATGCCAGTACCATCGTTTTAAATTTGATCCGAGCTACTACAGGGAGCCAGTGGAGGTCCCGGAAGAGGGGAGTCACATGGGAGAACTTCGGTAGGTTGAACACGAGGCGTGATGCCGCATTCTAGATGCGCTGCAAGGATTTAATCGCAGAGGCAGGAAGTCCAGCCAGGAGTGAGTTGCAGGAGGTAGGGCCGGATTCTGCAGATGTTGTAAAGTGCAAATCTGCAGGAATAGGCCATCGCAGTGATGTTTGCAGTGCAGCATAACTGATTGTCCAATACCACACTGAGGTTTCTGGCAGTAGGAGAAGGAGATACATTGATGTTCTCAACGGTGACAAGGAAGTCCATGTGTGAGCTATCTTTCCCTGAGATTAGGAGGAGCTCGGTTTTGTTGAGGTTAAGCCTCAGGTGAAGGTGCTGACGTCCGCCAGACATTCCGATATGCGTGTTGCAATCAGGGCATTATCAGATGAGGGGAAAGAGAAAAAAAGCTGAGTGTCGTCAGCATAGAAGTGATAGGAAAAGCCGTGTGATGTAATTACAGAGCCCAGAGATCTGGTATAGAGGGAGAACAGAAGAGGCCCCAGTACAGAGCCTTGAGGGACACCAGTTTCAAGCATGCAAGGTTTGGACAAGGAGCCATTCCATGTAACTTGATAGGTGCGGTTGGTCAGGTAGGATGGGAACCAGGAAAGAGCAGATTCAGCAATGCCAAGTTCAGCAAGAGTGGCAAGGAGGATCTGGTGGTTCACCGTGTCAAATGCTGCGGACAGGTCGAGGAGAATGAGAACCGAAGAGAGGGACGAGGCTCTGGCAGCACGGAGGGACCGCGAGGAGAGCCGTCTCAGTGGAGTGTGCCTTCTTGAAGCCTGACTGGTGAGGGTCAAGCAGGTTGTTAGATGAGAGATAGGAGGACAGTTGGTTAGCAATGGCACGTTCCAGTGTTTTAGAGAGGAATGAAAGAAGAGATACCGGTCTGTAGTTCTGGATGTCGGTAGCATTAAGAGTTGGTTTTTTGAGGAGAGGCTTTATTCTGGCAGTCTTGAAAGACGCTGGAACAATGCCTGAGGTGAGGGAGGAGTTGATAAGTGAGGTGAGAAATGGCAGGATGTCGCTTGAGACATCCTGGAAGAGAGAGGAGGGGATAGGGTCAAGGGCGCAGGTGGTGGCATGGTTAGATGTTATCATTCTGTTGACCTCGTCAGAGGTGAGAGGGATAAATTGGGTAAAGACAGAGGAGGGGATGGGAGGAGGGAGGATGGAGGTAGGGATAAAAGAGGAGCTAGTGTCCTTTACTTTCTGGGTAAAGTAGGTAACAAAGTCATCAGCAGTGAGGCAGGAAGGAGGTGGGGGTGAGGGAGGGTTGAGAAGGGACGAGAACAGGGAAAACAGTTTAGGGTACGCTACTACGACACCTTGATAAAACACGAGTGAATAGATTTATGAATGTCTAGCCATAGGCTACAGTGCCACCCACGGTAGATGACCTGCCTCTGTAGTCATAGCTCTAAATCTCTGTTATCGATTAGTCAGACCTGTTTAGGTGGCTAGGCTAACAACCGTCACCGGAGCAAGTCTGGCTGTTTTCAAAAGTATCTGCCATTTCAAATGCAACAATAAACAGATCGCACATATCCTAACAACAGAACGGACAAGAGAAACATATAAATCCCTTTATTTACGGCGTTATTTTGTGATATAGTGTCAATAAAGACCAAATATATATAGCTTTACATTTACGGCAATACTGGTCGTGAAATTATAGGGAGGAGGCGGGGCGTGCTGGTGTCATATACCATTGGTGGGAACGGCAGTTACCGTTCCTGAACGGCATATGCCATTGTATGTCAGTGGTCGCGGTGGCACATGCCACAGGCCAATAAACGATCTCAGCGCTACTGCAGACACACACACACACACACACACACACACACACACACACACACACACACACACACACACACACACACACACACACACACACACACACACACACACACAACCACACACGTTTTAATCAATTTGGTGTGAGCTAATTGGCTGTCAGGACCTCTTCATTGAGCTGCACCTTGATCTGGAAAACTGCCTCGGGATACACACACACACACACACACACTCACACACACACACACACACACACACACACACAACACACACACACACACACACACACACACACACACACACACACACACACACACACACACACAAACACTCACACACACACACACACACACACACACACACACACACACAAACAAACACACAAAAACACACAATCACGCGCAACCACACGCTAGTCTATCCTTTAGTCAACCACAACTTTCATTGAATGAATCAGAACATAAGATGCAAATACCACACTAACCCTTAAAATTATAAAAGGATAACCAAAATAATAAATTGGAGCTGCTACACTCAAACCCTGAACTGAAGGGTGAGTTACAATGATTCCCTGTGAGAAGGAGAACACTTCCCAATAGTTTGAGTTGTATGCACTGGTCTTTCTACTGGGCCTGTGTCTCCATGGAGAGGCGGGAGAACTGGGGGTCTATGCTAACTGCACCAAGTCCTGAGATAGCATTGAGCGAAACAAAGTAAAGGTGCATTAAAGAATTTTCCCAGAGCCTGTGATATTTCATGTGTATATGTATAGGGTCCATGTGTGTGTGAGGGCGGTGTGGGATATAAGTCATAGCAGGAGACTAATGAGTCTTGTCATGAAAATGATGTAAAAAAAGATGAAATAGGAACGGACCGTCCAGGGCACAATCTACAGGTGATAATTGGAAAGATGACAATGTGTGAATGTGTGTGTGGTTGTGTGTGTGTGTGTGTGTGTGTGTGTGTGTGTGTGTGTGTGTGTGTGTGTGTGTGTGTGTGTGTGTGTGTGTGTGTGTGTGTCTGCATGAGTGTGTGTCTGTGCCTGTGGGTGTGTGTATCACTTGGTCATTTAAGCAATAATTTAATTTTGGTACAATGCTTCTCTGAATAAAATGGCCTATGTGCGTGTGTGTGCATGTGCACATGCATGTGTGTGTGTGTGTGTGTGTGTATACTTGTACATGCATATGAATGCGTCTGTGCGTGTGTGTGTGTGTGTGTGTGTTTGTGCATGAGTGTGCTTGCATACGTGTGTGTGTGTACGTTATGCATGGAAGAGAGAGCGCAGTTCTTTCATATTCATATATAAGTCATATGATAATGCATTGATCTGAGACAGTTGGGGGGGGGGTTCTCCATAGTAGAACAGAGGTGGGGTCAGGCCTGGACCCAATCCCTGATTTGGACACAGGTCAAGAGAGGCCCACGGGCATAAACAGAACAACGCTCATGTCAGGCGACACTATGATGCTCTCTGGCACATCAAAAGCCACCCATCCCTGATGTTGGGTCAGTACTTCACCCCTCCCCCACTTAACCTCAAGGACCCCTACCGACCGGACCCCCGCCCAACACGCCTCCTCCACCTGCTTTTAAGCTTTCTGCTGCTGAGCTGCAGCGCAGAAAAGAAATAGAGACAAATTCATAAAACTATAACACACATCCCCACACACCACGCACCCGCAGGCCCACACAACACACACACACACACACACAACACACATCACACACACAAAGGCACTCACCCACGCACACTTCCTCTCCTGCTCCTCAGTCTAACCACAGTCTCACCCACCTTTACTACCCTCTCGGCGCTTTCCCTCCAAATCCAATTTAGCTCATGTTTCCCCTCTCACCTCCCCCTCATCCCCCTACCCCTCTTCCTCTCTCTCCCTCCCTCCCCCTGCACCCCCTGTCTCTATCTCTGTGTCCGTAGCTCTATCTGCGGCAGGCCTCTCTATCTGTCTGTACGCGGGCAGAAGGGACATGAAAGCCTACCTGTGTGCCCTGTAGCAGTAGAGACGAGAGGCCATGGAGTTAATGAAGCTGCTATCTGGGACTTGTGTTAATAGGAAAGTGGGGACTGTTAATGAGCAGTTGTAGTACCGAGCTGCTGACATTATTCCCCATTTTGGAGGGTGCCGGCTTGGATGGACACACACACACACACACACACACACACACACACACACACACACACACACACACACACACACACACACACACACACACACACACACACACACACACACACGCACGCGCGCACACACACACACACACACACACACACACACAAAACAAATGCGCATCATTCTGCTTGTATGGACGTTGACAAATGGGTGCACTTGAGGGTGTGATTTACATGTTTAAGCACATCCACAGACATTAAAGCATTCAAGGATGCGCACTCACACACAAACGCAGACAAATACACACGTGTGTGTCACTGCTGTGTGTGCACACACACACACACAGAGCAGCAGCAGCAGCAGCATTAGGACAGGCAAACAGGGAAAAGATGGCAGGTGTAATTTCACGCATTAGGAAGACCAGGCACTTGAGAACACGCCGCCGCCGCAACACACACACACACACACAGCCCCGTCCCCCGTCCCCCCTCCACCCCCTGGCTCCCCTGCCTTCCAAACCCTTTGAAGATAACTTTTTCTTATTACCCTAACAATGGCAGCGCCGAATAAGACTTTCACTCACGCTACGTGAACCCAGACGGAGTCTCGCCCTCACCGCAGGAACACAACCGAGACAGAGAGAGAGAGAGAGAGAGAGAGAGAGAGAGAGAGAGAGAGAGAGAGAGAGAGATTGAGGGAAAAGAAGGAGAGAGAGAGACTGCAGCAGGAAACCATTTCGGGTTCTAAAGCAAATGTAATATTTCCGTAAACCAGCGGAATGTTTCAGATTTATTTTTCGGTTTTAACCTTTTCTTGTTTGATCTCCGACTCGGAGCAGGATTGACTGACACTCCTTTGAATGCATGCATGCTCACACACACACACATACACACAGACACACACAAACGCATTTCTAACAAAAAGCTAAAACACACACACCTTAACACAGATGGAAGCAGTTTGAGGACGTGATCTCTGTGGTTGTAAATCCCGCCTCCCCAAACCTGTTAGTCTATCGCTCTCCCTCTTCATCGCAACAAACGCTTCTTGTCAATCTTTATTCAGCGCTTCATGTATATCACTCTCCCTCTCTCCTCCTCTCTCTCTCTCACTATGCATATCACTCTCTCATTCTCTTCTTCTCTCTCTCTCCCTCCTTCTCTCTCCCCCTCTAACTCTATCTCTTTCTCATCTTCTCTCTCGAACTACATCTCTCTCCCTCTGACTCCATCTTGTTCTTCTCTCCTCTCTCTCACTCTACATCTCTCCCTCTAACTCTATCTTGTTCTCCTCTTCTCTCTCTCCCTTCCTCTGTACTCTATCTCCTCCCTCTCTCCCCTCTTTCTTTTATCTTCTCTTCTACTCTGTCTCACTGCCGTCCCTCTCTCTTCTCCCTCACCATCCCCTCGGTCTCTTTCTCCTGCCACAAAGTACTCTCTCTCTCCCCCCCCCCCCCCCCCTCCCTCCCTCTAACAGGCAGGCCTGACAGGTCCTCTGCACCGACATGGAGGAAATGGTCTGCCTTTGAAGTGGAATTGGGAGCCTGTGGAACTGTCGACTGCATGATTAGAGTAGTGCTCAGAGAGAGAGAGAGAGAGAGAGAGAGAGAGAGAGAGAGAGAGAGAGAGAGAGAGGGAGAGAAAGAGAGATAGAGAGAGAGAGGGAGAGGGAGCAGGAGAGGGGGGGAGAGAGAGAGAGAGAGGGAGAGGGAGGGAGTGAGGGGGGTGAGAGAGAGAGAGAGAGAGAGAGAGAGATTGAGAGAGAGAGAGAGAGAGAGAGAGAGAGAGAGAGAGAGAGAGAGAGAGAGAGAGAGAGAGAGAGAGAGAGAGAGGGGAGGGAGAGAGAGAGGGGGGAGAGGGGGAGAGTGAGGGGGGGAGAGAGAGAGAGAGAGAGAATCAGGGAGCGACAGAGAAAGAGGGAGAGAGACAGAGAGAGAGAGTGTGAGAGAGCCAGGGAAGAGGGCCAGGGAGGAAGAGTGAGAGAGAAAGACGGAGAGAGAGAGAGAGAGAGGCAGTGAGAGAGAGAGAGAGAGAGAGAGAGAGAGAGAGAGAGAGAGAGAGAGAGAGAGAGAGAGAGAGAGAGAGAGAGAGAGAGAGAGAGAGAGCGAGTGAGAGAGAGATTACATTTCTCAGTATGTACTCATTACAGGTGAGTGTGTTACCGCAGAAGCTAACTCAATCAAAGGGCCGTGATATAGTGGAGACAACAAAGAGCAGTAATGAAGAGGCCCACAGCGCCTCCGCAGTCCGGGGGACCAGCACCAGCATGAAGGTGGAGCTCTCCACAGCCCTCCACCACCATGAAGGTGTAGCTCTCCTCAGTCCAGCACCACCATGAAGGTGGAGCTCTCCTCAGTCAAGCACCAGCATGAAGATGGAGCTGCACAACGAGGAATGTGGAGGCTGGGTGAAGGTGGAGGCTTGGTGAAGGTTGAGGCTGGGTGAAGGTTGAGGCTGGGTGAAGGTTGAGGCTGGGTGGAGGTGGAGGCTGGGTGGAGGTGGAGGCTGGGTGGAGGTGGAGGCAGGGTGGTGAAGGTGGAAGCTGGGTGGAGGTGGAGGCTGGGTGAAGGTTGAGGCTGGGTGGAGGTGGCGGCTGGGTGGTGATGGTGGAGGCTGGGTGGAGGTGGAGGCTTGGTGAAGGTTGAGGCTGGGTGAAGGTTGAGGCTGGGTGGAGGTGGAGGCTGGGTGAAGGTTGAGGCTGGGTGGAGGTGGAGGTTTGGTGAAGGCTCGCTGGACTGCCTTCAACACACTAACAAGAGCGAACAAATAAGAAGATAATTAAGGAAGAACTCTTGATTTAAACACACACACACTGTCAAATAAAGACCACAAGGAGATCTATAATTATATTTCCCCTGAAAAGCGGTCAACATAACACGGTGAAAGTAGTTTGAGTAATTGAAAAAGATGGCCTTGTTATATTTGTGAAGCAGTCCTCAAAGTTCAATAAGGTAAATAAAGGCTGTTTCACCAGTTTTGTTTACGTCGTGTTGTATACAGTTTGAATATCTAAAAATAGATCTGATATCAGGACAGACACAAAGCAACTTTTTCATAAGAACCTGTATTCATAGACAAACAACCAAATGGGGTCACGTTAACAAGCCAGCGGTGATGGAAGCTGACGTGTTTGTGTGTTTGTTTGTCGCATGCAAGACGTCGAGTTTACAACAAGGAACATCGCTGCGGATGTCAGATGAGACTGATTGGGCCACAATACGGAACTTTTACCACGGGAGAGACGGCAAAGCCAGATTATAGTTTTACAGCACGGCTTACCACCTGCAGATGCTGTGATGATTGGTGGATTATTTAAATGAGCGTGTGTGAGAACGACGGCTGCTGGTTGAGATGGGCAGCCAGACTCTTCCTCGTCGTAGGGATCTCTGGGAGAGTGTACCCTAACCATTCAGACGCCATTGGTTGGATATTGATTTTGTATTCAACTGATGGACGTGGTCGTCGATGGAGGAAACAGCTGCCTATTGGCCAATGGTTTTAATTGTACCATGTTTACATTTGTTCCGTTCTTTATTTGTTCTGCTTCACAGAGCTCTGCTCTGCTGTGAACTACAGCAGAACATGGATTTAAAGAACAAAACCTTTTCAAACAAGCTATGCAAGTTGTTTTATTTGCGTAGCCCCTCATCATAATGACTCTACAAGTCTTCTCACACCCACCTATATATGAGTTGGACGGCCAAACGCCTCACCCAGAAGCCTCCATCAGGCGAGGGGAGTCTCCCATAATAACCTGTGGGAAAAGGAGCTAAACATCCCATCGGGAACGTATGTCAGTTTTAGGTTGAAAGATGATTGCTTGTATTAGAGGGAAAAGAGCTGAGTTGGCTTTCACTCCAGATGATAAAATATGATGCCATCATCAGGAATGCTACTTTACATTTTTTTAACACCCCCTTAAATACACACGGTCCTCAGTTGTCTCCGCTGCCACACAGGAGGATGGCAGTCCGCCGTGGAGGAGTCGGGCTTGGCACCCACCTTATTTGTGCTCTGAGGCAGAAAATCGGGCAGATTTTATAGCTCTTAATGGTAGACAGTAACACAGTTTTAGTGATTATAAATAACCCAAAACGTTTCAGCGGCTACTCTTTAGATAATATCACACGCAGATAAATCCCTTCCCAACGCAATGGGCCTCAAATTGTTCCCTATAATAGCTGCCTCTTTTAGTCAGCTTCCTATAATATTTACAAATGTCTTGCAATGGGGCGATATGAGGAAGACACATGAACTGAACCATCTGAATGTTTTTTCAAAAGCTGACGTCAGGCGCTGACAATCTTACGTATTTGTAACGTTATGTACAAACAATGTACGTGCTGCAGAGGGTGCACAAAAAATTCCCATCTTGGATCAATAAAGTACCGTTGTATCTTGTGAAATATTACTGGTGGTTGTAATATGTGGCCACTTGGAATTCTACTTGGATCCGGACACCGTACCTGAGTGAGAGAGGAGCTGATGGGGTGAAGAGTCAGCCCCCCGTTTCATGCCTTTGAAAGAAGATAGGCCAACCCTCAACAACTTTTATAGCCCTGACCATGCCCATATGAAAGAGACGGACAACAGGATTGGCCGAGAGGAACAGGAGTGAGATTTTACTTGATGAGAAGTTATTGGACTGTTAAAAAGCGTGTTCTGTTTTTAATGAAACAAGCTTGGAGTTTGGCGCAGTAGCTGTTCCTCTTGTATGTGTCGTTGGGGGTAGACGGCTCAGAATCGATGTGGAAGGGCTCGAGAGAACGTAACAACCGGAGGTCCGTAGGATGTGTCGCTCTTAGAGCAACACAAATAAGAAGGAATAAGGTACTCCCCAACACTTGATTCATGTGGCCTGGAAATTATCCAAAGTGCCCAAAACCGTGTGACAAAGGGCCAAAAAGACATAACCAATCCAAGTCAGCAGTTGTCCGTGGACAAGAACACAGAAGGTATTTCCGGGGCCTTATGATATGGCAGTTCTGAGCATAGTTCAGAGCAACACATTAATTTAAACTCTGACCTCGTCAACAAGTCTTGCAACAGAATGCCTCAAAATGTTTTATCCATACATTAAAACAAGGGGTCAACATCTTTTTCTTATATTTGTTGTCGTGTTTCGTTGATTTGGTACATAATTACTAACTCCTTCCATATCTGCTGCCGCCGCTTATTTAGTGGGATCGATTTCGCTCAGCGACTGTAAGGCCAGATCACCCAGGCTGTCCTCTGATAAGCAGACTGTCGTCTCTACTCCATGTTTAGCGTCACACAACCTCAGAGGATACTCTAGCAGCACACAGCCTACCTGCCCTACATCTCAGGATCTTCTCGGCTTCTCTTTGGGGGGAGGGGGATGTTGACAGCGCCACGCAAACGCATCAGAAGTGCTGCAGTCCTTCCTAGGGCTCTGGAATGAGATGAGCCATAACAACCCAGGCTTAATTCAATATGCAGGCAGAGGGAATGATAGGCACAACATGCGAGGTCGGGAAAATATAAATAACACACTCTCACTCTCTCGGTTTGTCCAACCAGAGAAAGGAGGAGTGTGTGTGTGTGTGTGTGTTCGTGAGAGAGAGAGAAGGAGAGAAGGAGAGAGCGAGAGAGAGCGAAAGAGCGAGGAAAAGGGAGGAAACGGGAGGGAGGTTGCTTGGCTAGAAGGAAATTAGCAGAGTAAATAGCACAGTCGAATTGACAGAAGAGGGGGAGAGGAAATAGCAGAAGAGGAGGGGAGATGAGAGGAGGTGGGGGGGAGGAGGAGACATGCAGGCCAATTAAGAACCCTGTACTGTCAGTGCAGAAGTAGTTTTCACTGCAAGCATGAGTGGAAGAGTGGAGAAGGAAGAGCGAGGGTGAGAGAGAGAGTGCTGTTTTAATAGGTAAAAGCGAGAGAGAGAGAGAGAGAGAGAGAGAGAGAGAGAGAGAGAGAGAGAGAGAGAGAGAGAGAGAGAGAGAGAGAGAGAGAGAGGGAGAGAGAGAAGGAGAGGAAAGACTGAGCTGACAGCATGATGAAGAGTGGTGTGAAGAAAATAGCTAAAGAAAATGTAATCTCATCTTCCGAAAACTATTTTTCAGATGCTGTCAAGAAGCTTCATCTGTTACAAAAACAAAGAACTTCCTGACCCTGTAGACCCGGAGAACAAACACTCAATATCTAGTTGAATGCTTTATGGCCGTAATAGTATAGGACAATCAAACATGATTTCCAATGTCTGCGGTAATATATTGGTAAAGGGTCAGTACTAACACAAAGACAAAGAACAAGGAAAAGGGATAAAGGAAAAGAGAAAGAAATACTTGGAAAAATACCTTGTTTTTGCTTTCTGTTTTCAATATACATGCAGATATGTTTTATGCTATATTAATGAGGATTATAGTTCATCTCAGACACTGTATGTGTATTTAGGTTTGATGATAGTCAACAACAAATATGAATCTGAACATAATAAAATAGGGGCACACAGGGCCTTCGACTATGAGGTCAACAAGACAAGCTGATGTGACACACGTCAAATAACTATGTCTGCAACACATTGCAATCAATCACTAGATCAATCACTCTATAAATCAATAAATCCCTGAATCACCCATTCCAATGTCTTATCTGAGGCCATTTCTGACCCGTTCTAGCAGAGCTTAGAGAGTGCAGGGCTGATAACTCTCTGTGTCTCCACCTCCCATGCTCCCACACCTGCACAGCTCCCTGGCCTGGGAGAGCCCCCCCCCCCCCCCCCCCCCCCCCCGTCGACAATCGCTGCCTGGGACGTAACTGCGTAACTTGCAGTGGCCTCCATTGGCCACCCCTGGAATAATCTTCTGGAGGCGCCACTGACGCCAGAGTGTGGGAGCCGCCAGATTTGTTTAATCAAATACCGCCATAAAAGAAAAGCGGGGGAGAGATAAAAAATTATGAAGTGACATGAAGATGAACACAGTAGTTAGAAGGGGGCCAGAGGAGGAAAAGATAGTCACGAGAGAACTGCCACAAGAGAAGGAGCTTGAGAGACAGAGTGATATGGAGAGCGGGGAAAACAGAATCAGGGGGGAAGATCGAACGGGATCCATACTGAGTGTGTGTGTGTGTGTGTGGGGGGGGGGCTGCAGAGAAGGAAAAGTGTCCCCCCAACAGCCACCTAACCTCTGGCCCTGGTTACGAGCCGCTAGGAGTGTTAAGTGTCACTCTGGAGACGAGTTATGACTCCATGGACACTAAATGGCAGTCAACGTGCAGACGAATGGCCCACAGGGAACGCATGAAAGTCAATCTGCAGGAGCAGAGTGGCGCTCCCACAGCATTAACGGGGGGCTGAACACCGCGCTAAATGGTATTTAGGACACACTTCTGTCCAAAATGAATTCAAGTACCTGTGGTGAGTGCTTTTATTTGAAGACAGTGTGGCCCTACGTATATGAGAACAAGGGTCCCGTATCTATGGCGATAAGGGAGTCTGAGTACTCATGGGGGGGGGAAGGAAGAGAGAAAGTACCGCTAATTATTTTGATAGCCATGTTGTGCGCTGCGTGTGTTTTGTGCCGGAGCAAACCGATTACTCGTGTTTCTTTCTCTCCACTAAACAGCTTTGTTAGTGATGTTGAACCAAATAGCATGTGGAGAAGTGCCATTGAATAAATATAATAATTTTTACTATTATTACATAACTAATAATAGCAACAGCACCAGCACGAAATAATTCCATTCGTAACTAATAGTAACGACAACATTGGATAACGTTGAATACATTCGTGACATGAAAGGGCACCACGTGTGAGTATGATTAGGCGTTAAAAGCCGTTTTGAAAATCTACGCGTCCACCTAGACGTGTCCTGGATAGATCCGTCTACCAGCCTACCCAGCGGACTGTAGCCAACGTTGCTCATCTATCCGTCGTACATCTAGGCGGACACGCCCACTTTTGATGTCAGAAGGGGCAGATTTTCAAAACTGCTTGGTTAATCACACTCACAGCTGGTGGTATAATATGGGACCTTTAAGAGGAAGATTTCCTTCCCCTTAAAGGCGTTTTCTACGCCAAGTGAACAGTGCTGCCATTGGCCCAGATGGTGCAGCTGACCGGGACCTCGCTGCTCTGGCCAGCTTCTACAGCCAGCCACAACACCCCTTGCACAACATTAAAGACAACACGAGATCAGCAAGAAATCCCCCTCATCACATCCATAAGAACCCATTAAGAGAGATTATAATCCATTTCGCGATAAAATGTTGTCACCAAATCCAGGTGTCTCCTGCGTTTCGTCGCACCCTAATACCCTGTTTTACTAAGCAGCTCTGCCAGATAGTGAGCGCCATGCCGGTATCCAAGTGCGCTCCTGAATGTGATAATTTATTAGGGGTGTGAGGGTGTGTTCATTATTTGAATAGTGCCTGTTTGAATTATGCACATTTCACTTGGTTAACACGCACGTTCACAGTGAATCATGAATATTAAATGCTTCCCCCATCATTAATTAATCAATCATTAGAGTAATTACCATGTCGACTTTGTGTTGCAATGCCCATGGTAATTTAGTTTAGTGACTATTGTCAGTTAATCATTTTCTCAAACGTCAGCAAACATGTTCCCTCTCTATGTAGTTATCAATCATTATAACAATGTGTTTATGCAGTACAACATTATTGGAAAAACCCATAGATAGAGAATTTACTATTTATCATAAATCACTAGATACGATAGATTTGATCACTGGATGTTGATTAATTTGCATCGTTTCTATTGATTGGTTTAGACCTCGTTTGGTTTTTGATGGACACAGTGATTGAGTCTGACTGGGACTGTAGCAATACACATATCTTTATTTTTTCTGCTTCAGAATCCTACCAATTCCCACCAAATATGATCCACCCTTCAATGTATCCATATTCAGCCGGGACAGAGTTTAGGACCCTGGGGGCATGAGTGTATAGTTCAGTGATTGGGGGGGGGGGGGGGGACTTTCCCCAGGTCAGTAGGGCAATAAAATGGAGGAATGAAACGCGTAGGGAATGTGTCTCAAAAAGTGTGTCTCGAAAGCACTACAGAAAGTGGGGTGGGGCAAATGTATGTATCAGCATTACAAAACCTTTACATGATACAAATAATCATTCACAAGTGTGTGAATTCTCATTGGCGGAGAGAGTTAGGAGGCTGCAGAGGAGGAGGGGACTGTTTTTGGTGGTTTCAGATTATTGCTCTTTAGGCTTTTTTCTGCTCTCTCTCTCTTTACAACTTTCAGATCTTTTATGAATAAAAAAAAGTCTTGCCAGGCCTACTTGTGTGATGAAAGTCCCTATAGTGGAGAGGATGTAGGTGGAGCTTCAAAATTAACAGTAATTCTTGTGATAGAGACACATGACTTTACACAATACCACTAGTTAGTCTTGTGATAGAGACGTAGGACAATACACACTAGAGTTAGTTACTAAAGCTAGATAGAGAAATTACTATAAAAACTAACACTGTCTTGTGATAGCACTGTATGACACCTATGACTATACACACTAACACTAGTTAGCCTTATGATGAACACAGATGACAATAGTTGCTAGTAAACTAGTTCATCGACAGTTTCCCTGATCCCACTGATGAATCTAAAACCAAACTCCTTTAAATGCAATCATTTATTTTGGTCACATCGTCCTCGATTTGACTCACGCAAACGCAACGTTTGGTCAATACTGCGTCAATAATATCCTAATTATTTTATTCCAATCCTTTCAAATGATTAGTGGATAAGATCACCCGTCAGGTTTCAAGGTGGTCTACCTCGGCTACCTGCATTTCTTTGAAACTTTTCTTCACCATCTTGTGTTGAAACTTCAAAGCGTAGAGAGAGAGTGGAGAACAAAGCCGGAGCCCAGATAGCCAGCGCTGATGATCTCTGCGTCTGCTTATCGCTCGTAAACGGCTGCACAGCCTCCACCGCCTTATATGTCACTAATTCTCTTTCAATACCTATACTGTCATCATAGTACACACATACACATACACCCATGCCGACCACACACACACACACGCACGCACGCACGCACGCACGCACGCACGCACGCACGCACGCACGCACGCACGCACGCACACACACACACACACACACACACACACACACACACACATATGCGCGCGCACACACACACACACACACACATATGCGCGCACACACATACATGCATACATGCTTTTTCTTCCAAAACCGTTTACTCTTCACCTCAGTTAAGATCAAATCGCATTGGATGAGGATTGCTTGTGTATTTAATGTTTTCTTTTGTTATCCCATTGTACAGTATTATTTATTTATTTACTTTATGCATTGCAGTGTTTTTCTTTACCGACCGTTCATATCTGTTGGGCATTTGGATTTCTGTTTTTTTTTATATGTGTTGCAATCAGGGAGTCATTGAAAAAGACTGCCTGCTCTCACCTGCATTCCCCTGAATAAATGGTTTAAAAAATATATATATCAATAAATACAGATTAGATACTGTATGAATTTGTATGTATTTGGTCAGTGGTGACCAAAAGTTTTAACACTGAGCTGTCTCGCCCAGGTGGTGTCTCGCCCAGGGCTTACCTGGACGTAGAACCGCCACTGTTGGTGATAATCCAGGTGAACTAAACTAATTGCGGTAAAATACAAAAAAATAAGACAATAATAGAATATCAAATTCAGGATAAAATCTTGAAACAAGTCCAATATATTTAGATGATACTCGTAGGATTAGACATATTTATACAAGTAGGCCTATGCATCTAGTTTATTAAGATACTATGAAGGCGTATTTACTTTCAGAAGATACAAAGAGAGACGGTAAAGGAAAGGATGAAAGATATATGCATACATCATGTTATAAAAAAAGATCCCCTTGTAGACAAAAAAAGCTATTTTACCTTTTATCACTGTCAGTATGTGTGTTGTCAGTACGTGTGTGTGTGTGTGTGTGTGTGTGTGTGTGTGTGTGTGTGTGTGTGTGTGTGTGTGTGTGTGTGTGTGTGTGTGTGTGTGTGTGTGTGTGTGTGTGTGTTCGTGTGTGGGTGTATATGTGTGTGTTGGTGTGTGTGTGTCATAAGGACGTGTATGCTATTTGGCATTGTTAAAATAAAAGGTAGTCAAGGTCAGGTGTGATCAAACTTGAAGAGTGAGGACAGCAAGGAGGCAGGGGGGCGGAGGAGACTGAACGCGGAAGAAGTGAAAGCAAACCGAAGAAGAGCAAACCTTGTGAGCACAGTCGAGGTGGGCATCGAGGAGGCAGCCTTTAAAGCTCGCCGTCACCGCACGTGTGACAGAAGACGAGGATAGGACAAAGATAGGGGACAACGAGAGAGAGAGAGAGAGAGAGAGAGAGAGAGAGAGAGAGAGAGAGAGAGAGAGAGAGAGAGAGAGAGAGAGAGAGAGAGAGAGAGAGAGAGAGAGAGAGAGAGAGAGAGAGAGAGAGAGAGAGAGAGAGAGAGAGAGAGAGAGAGAGAGAGAGAGAGAGAGAGAGAGAGAGAGAGGAGAGAGAGAGAGAAAGAGAGAGAGGGAGGGAGGCAGGGCGCGATTGGAGTGTGTTCGTGGGCAATGCACGAGGACTAACAGCGTGGGCTTTAAACGAAACACCTGCTGCCGTGGCGATATTTCCCACCGCAGAGGAGATAACTCGTCGCGGGCTCTTTTGTCAACATTAAGGCAGCGGATGTACAGATTAGGGACGACAAGGCATGAGGAACGAGAGGCGCGGCGCGGAGAGGGATCAGATAGCGCCCCCCCCCCCCCCCACACACACTCACGCACACATTACTTTCCCCGCTGTCTACGCCTGCGTTTTCTATCATCTAGCTCCCAATATCTTTGCCCCCTCATTTCCCCTTGCTTCTCGCTCATTTCCCCACCCTCTCTTTAGAGTTGTAATAATGCTGGCACGGACAGATTCCCAGTTTTTTGTTAAAATTAAGTTGTATTAGTGCACTCGTGTACAACTTTGTGACACCTTTCTCCCGCTGATTGGTATCGTGTCTTGCTGCTGCGCACGCTGCTCGTATCTCCAAGTCGTTTCTTTCCACGACTCGCGCCAAGAAAGTAAAATATAATGGAATTATAATGAGCGAAAGAGAGAGAGGTAAAGAGAGAGGATCATGATTGTGTGTAATACCTGCACCGACTTGCGCATTGGCGGGGGCAGAACCCCCCCCAAAAAATTGACAAGTTAATGATTTCCGGCGTTCAATACGTACTGTGGGATTTCAGCGGTAGCATTTATACTTTTCTTTATGCCACCGGTCAAGCCAAATAAGTACTAACTATCCCGGGCAGATCCACAATACTGTTGCGACGGGGTCAGCTGATAAATGGGGGGTTCATTGATTGTGGTGCCGACAACAGTGTCATCCAGGCATCCAGAAGGTCCGCCCCTTCAGTGACTCCTCGGATGTCTGCACACCAGGTATTGGCTCTGATGAGGGGCCCAACGGCCCTAACGGGGGAAGAGAGAGGGGGAGGAGGGGGGAGGGGGGTGGGGGTGGGGGGTATTTGGCATAAGAACAGCGAGAGAAGAATGAGCAATAGCGAGATGTGCACGCCGCTGAGAGTGAGAGGCATTCTGTTTCCTGTTCTCTGAAGTGAGACTTAACCTAAAGTTAGGATACAAATGCAGATGAAAAAGTTAAAATACTATTTATCAAGATCTGAAATGGTAGATTTAATTTCCAATCAGCTTTTCTCATCCTCCCTTCAAGTGCCCCACACTGGACAAGTACAGCTATCTGAGCATCTGCATAATGCATTATACTGGATGGAAAATCCAAACGTTAGGCTGTGTGTGTGTGTGTGTGTGCCACACACACACGCACGCGCGCGCGCGCACGCACGCACGCACGCACGCACGCACGCACGCACGCACGCACGCACGCACGCACGCACACACGCACACACACACACACATTAAGCGACAGTTTGCAGAATATCTCGCTGGACTTGCCAAGACTGGGCATTATACCCCTCAACTCCCTAGACATGACTGGGCACTATACCCCTGATCTTCGTAGCCTGGACATGACCGGGCACTATACCCCTCGCCGCCGTAGCCTGGACATGACCGGGCACTTTACCCCTCACCTCCATAGCGACTGGGCACTATACCCCTGGTATCACAGGCCTCTGCCCGCTTTGGCTGGCTGCCTGGACGGCTCCAGCCTCTACAGACCCTTTTTATCAAACAAGGCACGCAAAACAACAACCGAAATCAACCGAAAACATAATGACTTTCAAAAAACCTCTTCAAAATCCCTCCCAGGTCAATCTCAGCAGGCCCATGCAGGTGCTGAGCAGGACTGAAGAGTTAAGCGTAGAAATAAAGAGGATTTGGTGGAAAGTCGCATCCAGGTGGAAAAGCAGTTGGAGGCTTAGCCGGAAGGTTCTGGGTTAGAGCCACAGACCAGGGCCAATGTGGACGTAGCATCCGTGACGTAACCCAATGGGTTTCAGCGGGGTCGCCGAGTTAATTTTAATACTCCCTTACGGGGGGCACCATTTGGCAGAAAGGTGGGGACTTTGGCAAGGGGGCGCGAGGCGCTTTGGGGCCAAGCTGAGAGCTAGGAGCCGCCCAACCCACCCTCCCATTGTGTCGCTTACATCAAGGTACCGTCTGGGAACACAACCGGAACATGTGTGATTATTTCAGTAGTTCTATGTTTTGTTACGTAGAGCAAAGCATTTTTTCATCTGCTTACTGTATTGCTACATGGAGCTTTAGTATTTTTCCTGCAAAGAAAACGGTTAGCATCAACAACAGATACATGATGTTCATAATCTCAAAAAGTGTAAATGTCATGTTCCACAGTAACAACGCAAACAGAATATACTAGAAGCCAATATACTTGCCTATCCATGCCTATGTTCACACACTCTGATAAAGGAAATCCATAAGATCTAAGATACAGGGCCTTTTTCAATACCAAGAATGCAGAGAACGGACTTTGGTTCTTGGGGAGAACGTGCTAGCTCGTCACACTGTGGAGTATGTACTTGCAAGGTCACGATGACGCAGAACGCCGTTTACATTTTGAGACAATGCGTTCCTTCTGGCATTGCGCACAGGTAAGAGACGCGCCTGCAGTCCTCCAAAGTAGAAACCAGGCTATAACACTCAAAATAATTGTAGCCATCTGCTCATCTGTACACTAAAACATTAATGTATTAGTCATTAATTCCCATAACACTGCCAATATTCGAAATATACGCAGTTGTTCTTTGCCTTAAAAGTGGTTGTTGCTGTTGGTCTGCTCTGCTGCTGGTTCACAACTTCTGTCGAGTTCACACAAAGTAAAAAACCGATGCATCTTTGCGAAATGCAAACTTGTGTATTGGGACAGAACTTGATCTGCATAATAGGATGTTTCACAAGGATACAATAACACAATACAGACAAGAATACAGATTGGAACCCACAATTAAATTAATACACTGGTTTCTCAGTATATTTTGGTTTCACTATTTTCTTTTCTAGAGGACCATATTTTGTCCTGCTACAATTTCCAGAAATGATTAATAGGCTTAATTTTCACCTTAAACATCTACTTTGTTCCAGTCTTGTTTTTGTTTGACTTCTTTTAGGGAATTTATAGCATTTTGTGTTTTGTATCTGGTTATTTTGCAAGTGATCGCTTGTGTCATTTAATACTAAACCACTGGGAATTTCCTATCGAAGACGTTTGTGTATATGTTTATAGATTTTATAGATAGATTTTAGATTTCTCCATCTCATTTCAATTTTTAAAGCATTCCATAATGTTCTCCCATAAAGACTCGATCACCGATAAGTATGAACAGGATTTATTTAAATAACGACATGGGAATATTTTGCATGGTGAATCTTTGGCATGAGCCCCGTCGCTGATCCAGGATAACGTGCGGACTCGGCGTATCCTGCCAGGACTAGCAGGGGCGGAGCCTTCCCCTGGACAAGCAGACTGAGGCCGACCTGGTGGTGGTGGGGTGGATGGAGGTGCGTTGAACGAAGACCTGAGCAGCAAGAAATATGTTAGACTACTCTTTATAGAGCAGGTGTAGGCAGGTGATTGGTAGCTGGTGATTGGCGGCCAGCCGCGCGTGATTTGAGTCCTCATGGTAGAACTACCAGCAAGCTTAACATTTCTCCCATAAAGACTCGATCACCGATAAGTATGAACAGGATTTATTTAAATAACGACATGGGAATATTTTGCATGGTGAATCTTTGGCATTAGCCCCGTCGCTGATCCAGGATAACGTGCGGACTCGGCGTATCCTGCCAGGACTAGCAGGGGCGGAGCCTTCCCCAAAAGAGAGGACGTAGGCCTTCGCCGGAAGTAGGAGATAACTCGGCATGTCCTGCCGGGACTGGCAGGGGCGGAGCCGACCCCATACCCGTGTAGAAGAAGTGGACACGGATCTATACTGCTTCTGGAAGATAAAAGGCATACCCAATATACGACATATTAAGAGTCAATCATACATACCGTAAAACGATAAGCTTAAAACCGTCAGCGAGATCGATGAATCACGTAAAAGCAGTCGACTTAAAATACCTCAGCGAGATCAATTAAAATTTAGAGCACTCTGCAGCTGTTACGCAGCGAGCCACGAGTGCTTTCGTGCTGTACCAACTGCCGTGGTCGATTCACTCTCCGGGGTCGCTGCGTGACCTGAGTGCTTTCGCGTTGAACCACCGATGTGGTCAACGAACTCACGAGTGCCCTTGTTGTGCCACCGACGTGGTCACGCACTCACCGGTGTTGCTGCAGCAAATATTGTGAACTTCCATGTTGAACACCGACGTGATCAATGAACTCACGAGTGCCCTTGCTGTGCCACCGACGTGGTCACGCACTCACCGGTGTTGCTGCAGCAAATATTGTGAACTTCCGTGTTAAACACCGACGTGGTCAATGAACTCCGAGTGCCCTGCACTTGAGCTTTTGATATTATGCCACCGACGTGGTAATTACATTTGCATGTGCCTGAGTTGTGCCCACCGACGTGGTCAACGCACTACCAGGGTTGCTGCAGCGAACGTGGAGTTCTGTGTTGTACCGCACCGACGTGCGCAACGAACTCACGAGTGCTTGAGTTGTTCCCACCGACGTGGGCAACGCACTCACCGGATTTGCTGCAACGAACGTAGAGTTCTGTGTTGTACCGCACCGACGTGCGCAACGAACTCACGAGTGCTTGAGTTGTTCCCACCGACGTGGGCAACGCACTCACCGGGGTTACTGCAGTCAAACCATGAGTACTAGATAACGTGCCACCGACGTGGTCATACTCACGAGTGCCCTTGATGTGCCACCGACGTGGTCACGCACTCACCGGGGTTGCCATTGCAACCTTGAGTTTTATTTTCCTATTTTACGCCACTGACGTGACAGCGAACTCAAGAGTGTTTTCTAGATGATCCACCGACGTGGTCACACTCGCCGGGGTTGCTGCAGGATAACCTGAGTTATGAAACCGAATTTTGCTTTATGAATTTAGTACCTGATAACCACCACCACCAGTAGTTGCAAATAATGTTGCTTTTAGCAACGAAAATAATGACAAAATATCGTCATCACGAACCTTTATCGCGTGAAAAAAAAAAAAAAAAAAAAAAAAAAAAAAAACGGGACGCAACGTGCATGCTGGGCGTGTGACAATAACTGTAGTTAAATACATAGTGCAATATATTTCGATAACACTAGAAAGAATATAGACGTAACCAAAACGAATAGACTAAAATAACAGCTAGACACTAAGACTAGAATAACCCTGGAATGGAAACAGGCTGCCAGAAACAGCTATAGTTGAAAACGTGTTAAACCTGCCTTAACCGACGTTAGAGAGCATCGTGTGCGCTTGATGGAAGAACCTTGAATTCGACCGGATGTAGGATTCGTAGGCTGTGGAAGACCACCTTCCCAGCCGTTTGATAGACGCGTCCGGCAACCCTTGTTCAGCGGCTGTAGTTGCCGCTCCAATCCGGAAGGAGTGGCCAGTGTAGAGAGGAGAAGGTAGGCCACACCCTTCTACCACCTTCGCGAGATGGACTCTAAACCACTCTTTAGTCATTGGCCGGCCGTTAGGCAAAATAAACAGAGGTGATTCGGGAGGCGTGCGTTGCCGGAGCTTGAGGTAAAGGCAGTGTGCGAATTACACCACGGTCTCCGGGGGAGCTGGGGGGGGGGGTGGTTGATAAAAGTATTTCGATCACTTATTAAGTTAATTCTTTACTTATAATGGTTTATGGTTTCCCAGTATCATTTCCTTAATTTTGAAGAAAGTTTGGTTCATTTTTGAATTGTAAAATAAATCAAATATTTTTTTGGAAGTTGCAGAGTTGCTCAAGGCGCTACGTCATCAGAATGGTTGGCTCTTTAAAATAAACATGTCGGATATTGGAAGAAGAACAGGGGGGTCCTTTTGTATTGCCCCTGGCGGTTCAAACAAATTTTATCGGTTAAAGGAGAGCGATAGAATAGTTCATTTCCATGTAATTCCCGTCAAGAAGCCTGAAGTGCTCCGAAGATGGTTAGCTGCATTGAAACGCCTCAGCCCCCCAATGGGACCAGGGCAGAGAGTATGTAGCGACCACTTTATAGAGGCTGATTACATCGAAGAGGGAGCTTTTTCTGAAGATGGGAGATTTGTTCGTCGTCCCACCAATCGCCTGAAGCCAGATGCTGTGCCAACTATTTTTAATTTTAGTGGATATAGTGCTGGAGACACGGACATACCCGTCAGATCGGACCCGGGCGCTGCTCTTATGCGCAGCGAAAGAGCGCAGAAACGTGCTTGCCAGGCAGAGGAACGAGAGGTACACTTAGCTTCTACTACTAGAGAAACAGATAAATTAGTACAAGTACACTCACTGTTTGAAGATTGTCTTGTTTGCAGACTAGCTCGCTCCATGCTCTTGATAATTTCTAATCCATCGCCAAAATAATGCATTGTTATCGGAAAATAATCCATTTGCAAACACCGTCGGTTGCACTATTTTCGCATATTCACGTGCACACCCAAATGGCACGACAATTACTTGTATCATGAAATTAACAACTGTAAGGCAGCGTGGAGCCCAGCTGCTGCACCCGTGTACTTTACTTTTCTTATCTTATTATATTATAATAATTATTATATATATATATATATATATATATATATATATATATATATATATATATATATATATATATATAAAATATATAATGTGCAATATATATACATATCTTACACTGCATTACTACAGGTTCATTTCATGGCAGCAGACACTCTCCATGTCAGTGGACATAGGGACACAAACCCCACACAAGCACCACCGATTGTTTCCTGTGCGCTCAGATTTAAAGGAGGGCTTCAGACCAACCTTAAATAATCCACGGACCACCAAAGTAACGTTTGACTGTTTAATTAAATCAACTCAGAGCAGAACACACAAGCAGCCAGCTTATAGCGGCAGCCTAACCATGAACAATTATAATGCCATTATTATTAATAATACAGCTATAAAACAACACACAAACGTCTCAATGCCTGGAGAGACGCAACGTCAAATACACAACACAACGATGCACAAAATCCAAGCCCATAAAAGCGGGTCTTACCTAACACAGAAGCGACCACAGAGGCCTAGGTTCAGCTGCCTCTGCTCGACTACGTCCAGTAACCCATGATGTGGACAGGCGATGGCCTGATTTAAGCCAAGATGTGATGAAAGGAGTTGGATCGAATCTCTCCAATGGAGGTCCATTAAGGTCCACAAAAAGTAGTGATGAGAGGCTGGCTTCACGCAGTCTATTGCGAGTCTTACTGTCAGTGTCATTTACAGCTGAAAAGCCCCTCTCGCACTCCGATGACGTGGGCAGGTATGTTCTGCTTGCTATGGACAGCTTCTGCAGCGTTTCGCCTGGTGCATCATCTTGTAACTTCCAGTCGCGAAACTCCTGCACTGCTTCACTGGCAGATTCGCGAAGTGTTTTCGCAAGGGCCCGTATTTCTTTTTCTCCATAAAGGATAAGTGCGTTGCGGTCCTATGGCCAAAAGCGCTTGTCAAGGGGTTTGAGCATATGAACGAGATCTGACTCTGGCATTCGCTTCTTAAGATTGTCGATGACAGCCTGATAGAACTGACCCCTTTTAATCTTACCGCTGCTCTCAACTAGCTCCACACCTTTGAACAGTCCTTGTGATATGCGTTCCACAGCCTTCTCTGCTGATTTACCTCCACACTCTTTTGTAGCGTAAAGTACATCAATGCACTGCTGAATACGACGACTAGCACTCACTAAATCGATGTCCCTTTGCTGCAACCTTAGTGAGAGGGCCTGCAGCTCACGAAGCATGTCTTTCATGCAAGCCAGATCGGCTACAAATCAAGCGTTAGAGAGTTGTTTGTGGAGCCCAAGGTTCTTCTTCCTATCAGTGTCATTGCGAGATGGATCCTCACTTGCGGTTTTAAAGTGGCTTGCTAAAGCAGGGTTGTTGTTCCAGACGGCTTTGACAGTTCTAAAACTACTTGCCACCCACCTGATGGTAAAAATCTGCCCGATTTTCAAAACCTGCATGTTCAACTCCTCTGCTGCCTCCTGGAGTAGTCTGGTATTCTTTGCGGACTGGTGGTACAAAGCGTACAGTTTTGAAATGAAAAACTCAAAGTGGTTACATCCAGCAACATCTTTTAGAGCGTCATGGACTGCTAATTCTGCGCGGTGGCAAAGACAATGTACTGACTGGATATTTGGGAAATCCTTTTTCAGGCGAACAATGACTCCACTGTTTTTGCCCGTGAGGACAGACGCGCCATCAGTGGCTATGCTGATGAGATTATTAGACAAAAACTCGTCATCAAAACCTGCTTTACGTAGATCCTCTCTCAGGCTGTTGTAGATGGACTCAGCGTCTGTGCCCTCCGTTAATTCTTTGAGGTCTAGAAAGACATTATCCACAGCCCCTTTTCCTGTCACGTCACATCTCACATATAAAATCATATATGCACGTCCGTGCACTGTGCTCTCATCGATAGTGATGCTTATTTTTGACTGGGTCTTTTTAATATTAGAAACGAACTTGTTGCGCATTTCATGTGAAATGTGCTCAATAATCTGAGCACAGGATTTATCGGATCTGTGTACAGGGCCTACCTTTGCCCCATTGATCTCTTGGAGCTGCATGACGGGTGGGAGTTTTTTAAAAGGCATCCTTTCCTTTGCTACTATATAGGCAGATCTGAATGCGATGGCCGTTTCCTCCAACAACTTTGCGTTGATTGCAAGAATCTTGTTCGGCAGTATTGCTTTTTGTCTTGTTTCTGCCAGTTCAACTGCCCTGTTGTGCGACACACTATCCCGGTGCTTATATATTTTCTTACGAAAGTTGTTTTGTCTTTTACTGGTTACTTCCCCGTTAATCCATTCTTCTGACAAGTGTGTTCCAGTTTTATCAATGAGGACAAGGCATTTAGCATCCCTGCAAAGAGAACATCCTACACATCCATCCTTGGAGAATAGCCATGGTAGGCGTTTGGTCCACTCATCCCACTGTTGGCTGGTCCAGCCAGCCGGGACCACCCCCGCAACTTTGCATCCCCTATCTCCGGCAGCAGGCGGGAAGGAAGAGGAAGAGCCATTGGGGTGATCATCAGCATCATCATCCTCTTCCTCATCTCCTTTGACCTCTACTACTATGGCTATCTTCTTGGCTCTTGGCTCGTCTTGTTCTGTTTCTTTAGCCCCCACAGTAACGTTAACGTTAGTGGTCAAGTTAATATTAGAACTAACGTTAGCTGCCTCTTCTCTCGGCTTTGTAGTAGTCCCAACGTCCGATGTGCTACCACCAGCTACAGACGGCTGGTCCTCTTTTTCAGTTTGTTTGGGCGTCTTTTTATAGAAATCGCCCAAGGTGAGTTGCTTTCTTTTTTTAGACATGTCAGCAACAATGGCGCACAGGTGACAGTCTTTTAAGCAAGTTAACTAAACAAGCTTGTGTGATTGGGTAGTGGGGCTGCAGACAGCGCCCCCACGCTTCGAGCGGCAATAATGACGAGCATTAGGCTACGTTGTTTTCATGAATCATAAACTCAAAATATAATTTTATTTCACTTATTTTACACCTTTTAGAAAGACATGCCCAAAATAGCATTTATTTGGATATCATATAAATATTTTAGAGCTCCCCCAAAATTTCACAAACCATGTTTCCAGGGGAGCTCATGTCACCACTAGGGGAGCTATAGCTCCCCCTGCTCCCCCTTAATTCGCACACTGGGTAAAGGAGCATGGAAGCGTAAGGGCAGAGAGAGTTGTTGATTCTTGAGATGATAATAGTAGCACCTGCCCCTAGGCTATCGCTTTTGGACCGTTTTAAGAAGATGGAAAAATGCCTTGCAAAGAAGGTGACATCAGCAAAAGCCAGGCCCCGTGTAGGGGAAAAAGTCTGAGTAGGAGACGTATATTCCCCTGGACGCATGAACCCGTAGAATGCTGTGAGAAACACTGTCTCAAGTAATGTGTTAAAATAAGGATGGAATTTCCCAGCTCTAAGAGCGCACACTAATCTGTTCAATATATCGAGTGTGATAGGAGAGCGTTTGTCTGGTACTTTTGGCACCGATTTATACATGCCCTTCAATAAGAGACGGATTGCGGGAGCCGAAAATAGACTAGGAGAGCCAGGATCTTGGCATCTAGCATAAAATTGAATGCCAGCTATATTCCCCCGAATCGTAGACAATTTATGTCTATGAGATTCGAAGCAGTGGACGATAAAAGCGCAGACGATAGGTACCGACACTGGAAGAACTGAAACGTGCATGGAAATGCAAAATAAATTAAACAGGGTCCACGCGTAGCTATAAGCTTTGAGGGTAGATGGCGCTAGAGCTTTTGCCAAAAAAACACTCGCAGAGTCGAGCAGCGAATTTAGCCTATTGCCTAATCCAGCCGGAGTTCGTGGAAGGGTGGGCTGATTATTGGGTCCGTATTCGCTGCGGGGCATAGACGTCTGAATTCCTGGAAACGGAAACGAGAGAGAGAATCAGTAAGACTATTATGGTGACCAGGTATATGCTCAGCATTAATGATGAAATTGAGAGTGACGGACTGCCATGTGAGACGTCTGAGCATGGACATGATAGTGGGGCATGCAGATCGCTTTTTATTGATGATAGCCACCACTGCTTCGTTAATCGCAAAACATGGTGATACGTTTACGCCGCCATGCTTGGCCCCACAGAACGCTAGCTGCCACAATAGGGTAGAGCTCGAACAACGCAGACGACTCTGACCCGAGGGCGAAGGTGCGGAATTCGACCGGCCATCTCCCAGCGAACCATTGGCCTTGGAAGAAACCCCCAAACCCGACCGAGGGGGCCGCATCAGTGAATAGTTCGAGAGAATCAGATGATTCAGGCGTGTCGTTATAGAAGAAGGAAATTCCGTTCCAGTTAGCGATGAGGAACGACCAGAATTTGAGATCGGACCTGCAGCCTTCGTTGAGGTGTATCACGTCGTTCATTTTTGGGACTGAATGTGCCAGATCTAGGAGGCGAGAGATGAACGAGCGCCCTTGTGGTATAATACGCATAGCGAAATTGAGGTGGCCTAGGAGTGAGAGCATTTCACGTTTAGTGATTCCAGCAGACGTTATAAACGCATTGAGAAACGATCTGATCCTCTGTAGTTTCTCGTCCGGGAGGGATGCTTGCATCCTATCCGAATCTAAGCGAATCCCTAGAAATTCGATTGCGGTAACTGGCCCCTCTGTTTTCTCTTCAGATAAGGGAACTCCGATCTCGCTGAACACTCTCTTAAGAGTATCCAGGACGCTGGTTTGGTTGGATGGAAAGTCAATAAGCAAAAAATCGTCCAGCAGATTTAGAACGAATGGCAACCTACATATGTTTAGCATAATCCAGCATAGGGCCTCAGATAGCAAATTGAAGAGGTGGGGGCTGCTCCTACACCCGAATGTTAGTCTAACTGCGAAATAGAATTTAGACTGCCATTTCACACCGAACAACGGCCAATCGGACCGATGAATGGGCATTATTTTAAAAGCATCTGTAATGTCGGCTTTAGCGAGCCGGCTTTAGTGGCCTGCGATTTTTATCAACGCGATGGCATGGTCGATAGTGGCATAGTACAACGAGAATAGTTCTGGTGGGATACATTCGTTGACGCTAGCGAAAGAGTCAGAGTGAGGAGAAGACATATCAAAAATAAGACGTTTTTTCCCTGAATATCTCCGGGTAGCAACGCCGAGAGAATTTATTCTAAAGAAAGAAAAGGGGGGAGAACTAAATGGGCCGATAACATAATTTTTGAGAAGCTCTTTAGCCAGAAGAGCAGACACAATTTCTGGTTCTGCCAGAGCTGACTGGAGATTTTTTGCCACATATTTAGTGGACAATGGAGAAAGGACTCCCACTCGGAACCCCTGTGAAAGGCCCGTGATGAGATGGTCTACGAAACCGGAGTCGGGGTGCGATGAGAGGAATGATGAAAGAGAAGAAATGTTAATTGGGGTAGATGGGTGAGATTTTAAAATCTCTTGTAGGGATGGCCCCTCCCTTGAATTGCCGGCCTTTGGCGGCGGGGGCAGGTAGTTTTCGGGTGCGGGTCCCTGCAAAAGCTGCAAATGTGGGAGAATTTACATTGATAGTAAGAACAGACAGATTCATTAAAATTATTACAGATAGGCCTCCCATTGAAAGAAACGACAGCCCGTCCGAGACGATCGCACGGTGGTCTTACGTTAACGTCACTATGGACGAGTGGCGTTTTAGAGGCATAGACGGGGGCGGTAGTAGCGGTCTTGGGGGCATAGGACCGTTGTGTGCCCGTGGGAACTGCAGATAGCGCAAGAAATTGACTGATGGCCACCGAAGTGGTGGAGCAGAAGCTCGGTGTCCGTAGTGGACCAATCAATCCTCACATTAAGCATGGAGATCCATTGGGCCGACTTAGCAGAAAATGCTTCATGATATTCATAAAATAACGTTCCGGCGTAGCGCTGGTTGAGGTCGGCGATAATAGCGAGGTAAGCGTCAAGTTCTGCCCTCCTATCCGGATAAACTTGGCACATAATGTCTCTGTAAATCCCGAATGTAATGACGAACTCGCCAAAAGAGAGATTGCGCGTAAGTCTAGGGTCTGACGTTTTCAAAAGAACGGACACGTCACCGCAATCAACCCATTGACGCTCTATGGCGGGGGAGGGTAACAATAAGGCCGCGAGATTAACGTCTCTGCCCTGGAGTATATTATTTTTTGTGGTCTGAGAAACCGTAGCCGCGGCGGGCGTAATAAAGCTCCTACCCTGGAACTGGGCTGGTAGAGCAGTAGCGAGCGAATACGCGAAAGGGGCGACCGCGGGGGCTGCAGTAGCCGTGGTACCCGAGCACATGCCAGGAGCATAGCCTCAGGAGGCGGAAGGAGCCGAGCCGGATGGTAGCTGGAAGGAAAAAGGCGCCGTGGCGATGAACGACGGCGGGTTGTGGGCCTGGACCCGTCCGGGAATGCGGCCTGGTGTTTCGACAGCCTCCATCCTGGCGCCGAGGCTTTGGACCGACTCGGCGAGGGTGTGTAGAACCTGGCGAAGGTCCGATTTGTTGGGGGTGGTGATGAGGATCCCGTGGACCGAAATTACCGGCTTTCCGCGCTCGCTTGCCCGGGCCGGAGGTAGTAAGCCGACCAGCGCGCTTTTTGCCGGGTTTTGTAGTCGTCGCAGCAGCGGAGCCAGCGGCGGCGGCATCCGGAGTGAACGTTGGAGAGAGTGGAGCGTGGAGATGTTCCCCCAGCGCTGTGTCGGCAGGCTGCAGGGCATCCGCCCGCGACAAGCCGACTTCCACTGGGACGCCTTCTTGGGTCAGGAGTTCCAGCAGTTTTTTGGTTGGCCAAGACGCCCAAGAAGCCGATTTTAATTGGATTCGCGAACTCCTACGTGATACGGCAGGAGATGGAGGAAAAGCGTCCTCATCGGAATCCGACATTACGGCCTCTGGGTATGTATTAAACGACATGGTACTAGGCGACGAGATTTAGCGAAGCGAAATCGAAAGCACAGTAAGCAGCTCATGCGTTGAACGAAGACCTGAGCAGCAAGAAATATGTTAGACTACTCTTTATAGAGCAGGTGTAGGCAGGTGATTGGTAGCTGGTGATTGGCGGCCAGCCGCGCGTGATTGTTGTTTTACTGGCAGATTAGCTTTTGTAGCTGGTATTAATATGTAGTGCAACCCTCCAACTTTCGATTGAGTCCTATTAACAAAAAAAATTGAGTACCTCAATTTCAACCATATCACTTTTCTCCTCATTAACCCAGGTGTAAGTTATTGCTATTACAGTGGATTTGTTGTCCAGTTGCCCTAAACATTGTTTGATTTTTGACAAGTTTGAATTAAGGCTCTTGCTATTGAAATGTATGATGGATATTGCCCTGTCCATTATTACACTTATTTTGAATTGTTCTTCTGTATAATATTCACCATGGTTTTGTGGGTTATTAATTATAAAAAAATTCAATGTCTTGTTGTTTATGTTCTATGTTTTAAAACATTTCATGGGCAGTTTCTCATATTCAGTTGAATATGGACCATAACCTATTCAGTTTAGGTTATTTATTAATTTCCTTCATTGTCTGATGATTGCATGTTGGTTCTTTCTGTTGGTGAACTGGATTATTATGGCTGGGCTGCCGCTTTCTTTCTTCTGTGCAGGGTATGACAGGCATTGATGTCTCTGCTGTCAACAGAAATGCCCTTGCTTTCCATAAAAGCAAAGCACCTGTTGCTCCAGCGGCGGTGTCCTCGGAGGCCGCAGCAGCTCAGGTATTGCTCCGGTGTTCAGTCCTCAGACTGCTGAGGATGGGATCGTTCATACCGGAGTACTGCTCCAGATCGTCCACTCGATTTTCCAGTAAAGTGTTTTATTTTCCATCTCCATGTTTTGGATCGTGTGTGGATTTCCCACATCAGATCCATGATTTTTTTCTTTTATGCTGAGGCTTTTTGAGATTTTTTGAGCTCCTCAGTCTCGTTAGGTTTGCAATTTTTCTTTGGTGGCATTTTGTCCGCCATTAAAAGTGACAGACAGAATGCCTCCAACATGTAGTGTCCATGTTGACTATGACAAAGATACCGATTTTGATTGGTTTAACCATTATATTCAACGACTAAAATCCTCCTGAATTCTAATGAATGGAGTTCTGCTGTTAATCAGAATTTGAGCCTATGTGTACAGTCCCATTCAGCTCAATGATTTGCATGATTTTATTTGTTGATTTTATTTTTATTTTTTTTATTTTTTTGAAATGAAGCAACTTTACATGTAATCTGTGACCTATAGTTGAACAACATTTACAGACAAATGAACGACATACAATCTTAAAAAAATATCAATGAATCTCATCACTTGTGCCGTGTTCCAATACCCGTACTTCCATGAGTATACTTAAAGGAATGATGTGATGTGAGTGCTGTTCCAAATCGAGTACTCCGTGGTGCACGAACCGGAAATTACGATCACGACTGCCGCCGCGGCTCCTCCCCCGCAATAAACATCACACTTTGAACGGTGAACTCTTTACGCCTATCAGCTATAAAAAGCTATAAAAACAACAAAATGACTCTATTAATGCAGGCTATGTGGAAAATGTGCCGACTTTGGCTCAGCCTGGCTCCGCCTCTTCCGCTACGTAGCTAAGATGGCTGCCGATGAGTACGGAAAGTGTCCTTCGATCCACACTTCACAATTAGACCGTTTTGAGTACGACATCCGGGTCCTTTAAGTATACTTCTTTTCGCCGGATCTAAATTGGAACGTACTACTACGTACTCAAAATTTGGCTAGTAAGTACGGATAGTACGGGTATTGGAACACGGCACTGGTGCTTACTCAATGCTGTCGTAGATGATCACAACATTTGGAAGGACCTACTGGCACCTGACAGAATAAAGGCCACTGCAGGCCACCGTAGACGTGGGAAAGGGAGGGGTGATGGGGGGGATTCAGTTCCCTTGCCACACGTGTACACCACAATTTTTACACGCAGGACCTTTAATGAAACTTATTTTGGCAAGATGTCTTAAATTAATTGTTGACTTAATGACTAGGCTAATTAATTCAAGCCAGCCAATTACTTCAACTTAAAAGGATGATAAAAGCATGTTGATATGATCTTTATCTGTCAGCTATATTATATCAGCAGTAGACAGAGTTGAGCAAGGTCAGAACCCATTTAGATTGCCATTTCAACTGGGCCGTTTCAACTGGGACGTTTTCCATGAAGGTCAAGTTTGCAAACATTCTCTCTGGAAATGCAAATAGGGTTACAATGTATCCATGCATTAAAATCAGCCTGAATGTTACGATCAATCCCATTTGTGCAATGAATCAAGCTCCTCTGCCGAAAGTATTTGGGTGGAAAAACATTCAAGTACCTGGACATAAAGTAGCATTTGGATGGAGTTATTCTCGGACGTTAGAGCAGACTTTCTGTAGAGAGATGGCCCAGAGAGCCTGGAAACATCAAAAAACGTTTTGGTTTCCTTTATTTGTTACAGAAATATTCTACTGTAGAAAAATCATTTGAGCGAGCAGCTGAAGCTGTCAATTTCTATTTCTACAGTGGCCAAATACATGTTGTATATATTGAAACTTTTACAGAGACTTCAGTGTTTTTTCTGCTGACCGAGTTTATGGCAGCTTTTGAATGCCAATTACGCACTTCCAGAACCCTGCCTCCAGCAACATGATTGGTTGAGACATATGAACCGTGAAAATCGAACTCAGATTCAAGCCATTCCATCATCATACTTTAGAAATTAATGTAAATTCTGATTTCCGAGACAAGAGTGGAATAAACTTGTAAAGCTATAACAAAACCGATGGTCTGAGAAATGCAGCCCAGAATTGGCCGCCTCCTCTATTGCAGGAACATGGCCGCGATAGACTGATGTAAACATCCCCAGCTGAATCCTGTACTAATTAGAATAGTTTAATGATGAATTGAGCTTCATCCCAATATCAAAATTGTAACGCCATCCTACATGACAGATCAAGTTGTTTTCGTTTTGTGCATCGACATGATCTCCTTAATAAATTGAGTTTCATGTATGAATGTTCACATTGATTTCTGTCCCTTTGACATTGAACCGGGAGCAAACTACTTTAGCTCTGTTTACTGCGAAGCATATAGCCCGGTGAATAAAACAAAAAATTAACACTTAGAGGAAAATGTACACCCAAATCACAAACCATGCTGTACCACTATTTTGCTGAATCTACTAGCTTGCTGGGCTGTCCCTAGACAGAGACCTGTCCATCAAATGGGCGAGCACATCCGCTTCTCAACTCATTCTGTGGCTATCTCTGAAGTTGCCTCACTATCTATAAGTAGGTTTCTCCTCTAGAATGTGTGGCCATCCCCAGCAGCAGTAGTTCGGTGGAACGCCGGTGCCAGCAACACCCATTCTGTTGGTGGCAGTTCAACAAAAACCAGATGCATGCAGTGATGACACCGGTTATTCCTTCCAATACAACACACATATTTCGACATTATATACAATTATCATACAATTTCATGTTGATATTTTCTCACCTTGTAGGTGATCTGAAAAAACTTCAAACTCTTCACACTGGTGTTCCAGACCTTTTGGTCTCCTTCGTGATGGATCATTCAGGACATTGATTGGCACATCAATATGCTAATAGCATTGCCATTGAGACGGACCTTTGCCACTGCGAGGTCTCTCAATTTGCTGATGCATGTTATTAAGACAAAGTACACATAAGCGCAGACTCACACCTTCCACCCAATCAGAATGAAGGCATCTTTGAAATTGCTGATGGAGTAGACTTGACCTGGTGCTTGCAAGTGGTGGCATGCCAACACGACCATGTGTTTGCCCCTGCATGCTTATGTTGTCATTAAACCTTGTTCAGCGGTACGAGGAGGAACTTTCTCCATGTTGCTGTTCAGACACCGGAGGACAAAGTGAGGTCGATTTGTATGAATGTGTAACCAAGGATTGAAAGTCTAGAGCCTAATGGTACTATACTATTGAAGAAGAATAAACAAATTGAGATGAGGAGCGGAAGTGAGCGGAACTTCCAACAGAGGCCACTAGATTGCCTGTAATAAATTGCGATCAACTACGTTCCGTTATGGCCACGCTCATTTAATAAACAAATGGTGTACTTTGAAAGACTTGTAGAGCCCTGGGCCCTCACGTAGATGTTAAGTGTTTAAAAAATAAATAATAAATAATTGATCACATTCCAGAATCGCAACATATATCGATCCAGCAGTAGTAGTATCGTATTTTGAGGTCCCTGTCAATATTTATATATACATATATATTTTTACAAATATATACATATACTGTACATATATATTTATACATACAGAATCTGGTGTGAGTTGCATCGCTCCGAAAGGTTCAACGATCACAGCAGCAGGGATGTTGAATTGTTGAAAGGCCTCGCTTGGTTAACCACAAAGCCTGGAGGTTTGTAGCTCTTTATAATCACAGACGCACACAGATGACACAGACACACACACACACAAAGACACACTTGACACGCACACACCTTTCTCCTCACAAAAGAAATAAACGTCTCAATTTCACATCCCCCTCTTGGAACAAGATTACATTACGGTTTCTTTTTGAAGTCAGCCAAGAAAGGGAATGTTGGTGGTGTGTGAGTGTGTGTGTGTGTGTGTGTGTGTGTATGTGTGTGGGGTATTGGTATCAGCTCCTTTATATTTTGTCATGACTTGCTCCTTCAAAGTTTTGGTTTCCAACTCTTGACACGGACGCAAGAATTTATATTCTACTGTGATGACTATGCGAGAGTGATACACATCAAAACCTCCCTGTCCCTAGTCCCCCCTTCTCCAACCCACTCCCTATCCTCAGCAAAGCGCTCTGGCGGCCATCTAAATGGAAATATCTCCCCTTCTCTTCCCAACCCCCCACCATCCATCCACTGTGATTTCTCTCCTCGACTGTCTCCTTTGGTTTCTACCTGCCTCTCCTTTACTATTCTCCATTTCCTCCTCTATCCCCCGTTGCCTGTGACAACCAAGGACACCCGGGCCGAGGCGACTGCATTAACGGCCAAGTTAGGAGGATATTTACTCTCCTCCGCATAGGACAGAAATTATTGTAAAACAGCTTCCTCTTCATGACCTTCAGGGGATGTACACATGCAGGAGCCTTTAATCACGCAGTTGTTGAAAAACACTCCAATATGTGCATGACTTATTGCACTTATTGTTATTCTTCTCACCGGAAACATAGTTATTCTTCTATGGTTCCAGAGCGTTTAAAAAGCCTTGAAGCCATAGTTGTTTAAATTCAGCACTACTTTCGTTTTCAACATTTCACACACCACCACAAATAGCCTTTCCAATGTTGAACATTTAAATGTTCCATTTGAAATCGGAATTTCATGAAATAAGGCCAGAAGTACAATTTCATTAATTTCTCGGTTTTTACATTCTGGGGCGGCTTTGTCATGCAGTGTTCAGGGATCAGACCTTCAGGATGTGGGCCCAGAGGAACCATGCAGGCACGCACCGACCCCCTCGCCAAACAGCCCAGACCGCAGCCTTTCCCCTAGTTAAATATCACCAGCCTCCAGCAGGTCTTTATAGATGCACACAGCCACCCAAACACAGGCACACTCTCCCTCCACAAGCATATTTATACATCTACACATCTCACACACAGACACATACACCGACAGACACACCCTCTGACACACGCACAAACGCATGCACACACAATCACACACAGACATAAAGACATACACACACGCTCCTTACTTATGCACATTTAAACATACACACACAAGTATAAGCACTTGCACACACAAACACACGCACAAACTGGACAGTGTTCCTAATGAGCCGTAGGCAACCTGTGTAGGCACTGTGGAGAGGGTGGAATGGCATTATCATTATTATTATTACTGCCAGAGAATGTTGTGGCCTTGTATTTACAACGGTCAACATTAAATTGCCACAGTAAGAGTGTGTCTCTAAATGATGTCACACAGAGAAAGCCCCTAGCAGACCGTGGCTGGAAGGGGGGATGATATCTTGGTGAGCAGACGGGGGAGGTCACAGCTGAGGTGTTTAGTCCGGGCTTGGGTCTGGTTCTGTTGGAGGTGTTTTCTCCGCATGGATGGATCCTTATATAGAACAACACCATTTGTTTTGGATGTGAATGTTTGTGGTTTTGCGCATGTTGTATCTGGGAGCTAATTAACTAATTGGAATTGTGGACGGCTGAACTTCCCCAAAGTTCCTCACTTACAGCAGTAATGGCTGAGCCTGATTGGTATGAAAACGAGATAATTAGTGTTAGGTGTCCCGCCTCGCATCTCTGCAGGGACTCAAATGGCTGTGTTTAAAACATTGATGTAAAACACAAGAATAGCATCGGGACCAAAACAAATGTTTTCTCTCGATGGTTGGTTCTGCTTTCTTCCATCTCTTTCATCTTTCTCTCCAAACAGGCCCGGCGTAGCGTCTGCCTCCCTTCTTACTCCCGCTACACTCAGTTATCTAGTTTGGGTTGGGTGCCTATAAGGCAAATTTCCCCTCCAAATGAGAGCATTATCTGTGACAAGCGACCCCAAATGTAAGCCAGGGGCCTCACTGGGTTCATTTGTTTGCGACGTGCAAACGGGGGCGAGAGATCCGGCCCGCTCCGTGTTGTTCCCCGCCTGATTGCTCTGTCACAGCCCCTCGCTCTTTATTTGGTCTGAGGCCTGGCGGAACCGAGCAGGGAGAGGACCCCCGGACGAGGGAGAGGAATCATTGGTTGATGCTTAGCTGGGCAGCAAAGGGAAAAATAAAACAGAGTGAAAGAGAGAAGGCATGAAATCCAAAATTAGGAAAGAGTGGAAATAAGAGAGGAAGAAAGAGGAGGAATTTACCCTTTTTTTTTTCTCGAAAACCCAATTTCCTTTTTTCCCCTGGTTCTAGCGGTCGAGGTTGTAAAAAGTGACACAGTGGAACAAGTTTTTTGTATTTTTTTCTCATTATGTTACCAGAAAGCAATAGACTAACAGGGGAGCTTTTCCATGTAGAATTTGAAATGGAATTGTGTTACGGCTGTTGGAACCCGCCCAGCAGAATGGGTCTGTTTAATTTAACCAGGCCACATGTTGCCCTGCATTTGCCTATGTATAGCTATCACATCTGATGGAATAACTTTAAAAGTGATTGACCAAAGCAGCATTGAGAACACACCTTAAGAACATAACCCTCAAAGCCGGGGCAGGCAACTTCGGAGAAACGAGTAAGCTAGATTTAAAAGTATCCCACTGAAGCCTGAATCCTGCTAGTGTCATGGTCTGTCTGTTTCCTTGTCTTGTTTTGGTGTGTTTCCTGTTTTACTTTGGTATCTCTGTCTTGTTTCTCCCCATGTCCGGTCAAGTTTCCCTCCTGTGTGATTACTGCTCCCTCCCATAATGTGTTTCAGCTGTTACACGTTGCGTGCACTGTGTTTGGTATTCAAGCCCTTGTCCTTCCTTTGTTCCTTGTCGGATCATTGTAGTTTGTGGTGAATTGTGTCCTGTGTTTAACCTGTTTTCCCGGTGTTCCCTTTGTTACCTGTGTTGCCTGCGTCACCTGTGTTTTCGGTGTTCCTTGCCTTTTGCGTTAATAAATTATCCTTTACCTGAACTGTCTGCGATTGGGTCCTACCTGCCTGCCTGCCACCCGCTAACCGTGACAGCTAGAGGATGAGTCTGTCAGAGAGCATTGGAGAGAGGAGGTCAACAGTCATGCAAGCAAGTTTATGTAGACTAGTAAATAAACTGAAAAATGTGATCTGCTGGTACATTGAGGTGGCTGGTCTTCTGTTGCAGTGGTATGCTATTTATATTGTCTACAATAAAAACATATTTATCAACTAATGACCCCTTCCTTGCTGTTTTCCTCTGTGAACACACAACTGATTTGGTACTGATGATGAAGTAGAAAGGGTAAAGAAACAGCTGTGTTGTTCATGGCAGTTTTTGCAAGGCCCTCCATACAGGCTTCATCACATTCACCAAGGGTAATCTCAAGAGTGTGTTTGCACTAACACTCGGATTGTCCTTGATGTCCACATCAACCTGATATTGTGTGTGGTTTTTCCATTTAATTCACAAAGATGAACCTTGAAAATAACACAAGTGAGGGTTAGTTAAAGAGATCCTGCCTCTTTAAGCTTGACACTAAAATATATATAATCAACATTTTAAGGAGAGGCAGGGTTATCCCAATTGTTATCAAGCCAACATTGTGATGTTCATTTTTTGCAAATACGAGCCATTGAATATGCACATATCGAATGGTTAATCCATTGCAAGTTGTGCTGTTATAAAATAATGCACAAAAAAACATGTTTTTGTCTGCTTCTTTGGGGGGGGGGGAAATAGCAGTATCATTGCGCAATAACAACACTTTAACAAATCTTAAAACTGATCTTCAGATTAAAATCAATTAACATTTTTACACATTTGTAGGAACCAGTAAAAGTTAAATATGTTACACACATAAAACCCAGTAGGCCCCAAGTATTTAACCTTAATGTTGGTATAATTGAAAGAAAGTAGAGATTTTCTTCTAACAAGTACACACCCTCGTTCAATAATACCTTTGTATTTGAATATATATACACACAGCATTTATATATAAATATATAATATATGATATATGTATGCAATGCATATATATATTTATTTCATTGTCATGTAACTGCTTGCAAAGAAACAAACAAAACTAAAATATACAGTAAGTCCAACGTACATCCAACTAAAAACATCCTGTGCTTTGGATTAAAATACAAGAGACATAGGCAATAAGTAAGTGGACCTTTAATAATAAACATAAAATACTGATGTTAACAATTGATCCAAATCTATAATAGACATCGTAAAAACAGCAGTAGTCAGTAATATCTAATAAAAATAATTTGTTTGGCAGGATGACAGAGGATGTTATACAAAATCTCTTGAAGATTTGTGTTGTTACCTTGGGAACCCCGTATTTTCTTCCTGATAGTAGTTTTTGAATTAACTGAACAGATGATATGAAGGGTCGTGAACTATTACTGTTGGTTTCCTCCCGGTTTCTGTGGTGAACAGCTCCATTAACTGTCTCTGCGGTTGTGCTATGGGGAGATTCAGATCGAGGTGTAGTTTCAAAATTTTTTGTCCCAAATAGATCCTTGACCCAAGATACAATGTTCATTCTTATATTGGTGGGCTCTCGAAGCCTACCCCAACCTACTATCTGGTTGACCCTCTTCCTGTCTAACTCTCTGACTCTCTTATGTTAAAATCACCCCACACAATAATACAGCAGAACACATGACAAGGCCGGTCCTATCGAAGGCCTTGAAACGTTTAGGATTTGATAGGATTTGATCTCTAGGTTCTACAATACAAAAGATGCAAAACCGTATTTTCGATTTGGTTACCGCTGTTTGAAGAAGCCTATCACAAACTGCCTACTCCCTCTCTAAATTTATCAACGGGCGAGATGTGATACCTGTGTGAGATTGTCAAACAGGCCAGTTTCTGTGTGGAGGATGTATTTGTTGCCTTGAGACATGAAGGAAAGGCCATTTAATGCAAATCCAAACCCCCCAAATGCTTCTTGATCAACTTCCCAAGAACCTTGGGGGTTTAGTGACAGAGGTCTGGTAGGAATAGGGATAAACCAGGATCCAGGTGAAACCATATTAGCTGTTACAGGGATTGGATTAATTCTCTTTCAGTTGCTTTTAATCCTGTAGGCACTATTGATTGTTTGTGTGAGCTTGCTATTGCTCCTTACCCCTAAATTTTAATAACAGCATGTGCACATGCTCAATTGTAACTGGCTGACATATTGGTTGACACTCCCTATTTTCCAGAAATATAACCTTTGTCTTGTTAGCTTTAATAAGCAATGCTTTCCATGACACCACATTAAAAGATGGTTGATTTGATTAATGTAGCAACTCTCCATTAGACATTCAACATTTTAATGTCGTCTGCATACTTAAGAAGATGAAAGTTGCTGTTCTAAATCTGCATTTAATTTGAATGTACATAGACAAAACTGTTAGTTAAAACACAAGATAAAACTATAAAACACCACCTTGGGGCGCCCCCGTACACAAAATTGTTTAATCAGCCAGGGTGCCCTGTACAGAGACTCTGTCGACAGTCTGAAAAAATCTACAGTGAAAGGTGTCCATGGGTATCATCTTTGAAAAGTGTTTTATAATATGGAAAAATTTAAAGTTGACAAAATGAAGAATAATCCCAACCTCTGCTATCCTAATACTCCCCTAAGGATTTTGATTCATGTTTTGGGCTGATTCTGGAAAAAGAAAAATACTTTGGGCCCGTTGTTTTTCTTGATAAACAAATGGTCTTACCAGAGGAATGTCTGAAAACAGAAAAAGGTGTCCAAAATCGAATATAGAGTGATACATAAATAATAGGCTTTGGAGTCAAACACAATCTGGATACATTAGACACGTCATGATGTGATGCTTTATACATCAGTTAGAAGACCGATTTGAATTGTGAGTTAGATTCAAGCATAGTCTTGTACATTCTAAGCAGTTAGCAATGACCTTTGGTACTTCCATGAGTCCAACCATTTCATAAGTTTCTCAAGTGTAGGCCTATTATACTGAGAGCCGAACGTCTGGGATGGGGAACAGAAAGTCCCTTTGACGCGTTCCCACAATAGCCCATGTCATATTAGGTGAATGCAGAGCTGGATTACCACGATGACAAAGTGGGGCACCCTACGGGAGAGCCGTTAATTGCCAACAACCAAGCTGCCGCTGATGCGTCACACTTTCAGTTCTCTGATTGGTTGTGAGTCCAGTTGTATTTTGGTCTGTGCAGATTAAGAACACCCTTGGAAATCTAAAAATTAACTGAGAGGTTTGAGACTCATACCAATTGGCTTATTGGTCTTGCTCTGTCAGGCTAGGGGAATGAGGGAAGGGACATATGTTGAAATGGGAAACATAGGACCCTGTATCATAGGACTCTTTGTCCTATTCCCATTATGTGCCTGTGGCAGTGTGTGTGGATGATGGCTGGTTCAATCATCCTAACCTGGCCCGGGTCAGACCAACTGGACTCTGGGGCAGGGTGGAGCTCACACCTGTTGCACAGCCAGCCATCATCGCACACAGTCCATCTCCTGCATGGCAACATGGAGCACCAGCGCCATGTATCATTATCTGCACCACCACCGTTGGTCCTTGTTATGGAGCAGCCCAGTAAAAGAGTTGAGTGTTGGAGTGTTGCAGATGGTGCCATATACATCTGGGGAACATAGGAACCAGGGAAGACACAGGAATGACAATCCTGATGTGCAAACGATTGTCAGAGATGCTCATAGTGTCAATGAGCCTATAAACCTGTTCTAGCTATTGAATTGAAAACATATATACAGATATCTGTAGATCAATAAATTCGATTTTCCCCAGTTAACAGACATTAACCCTTCTATTGTGTTTTGGTCAAATTTGATTAGTTTCAAGATGTAATGTTTCATAAATATGATCCTGTTTTTTTCTTTTATATTTCATTTTGAAATGATTTTACTAGATTTGAATGGCCACTGTGCTATGGTAACAATATCACTGCATTAGCATTTGGACATTTCAAAGTGAGATGTCAGTCACAGCTGAAAACAGAAAAAGGCGTCCAAAATCTAATTTAGATCAATACATAAATAATAAGCTTGGGAGTCAAACACAAACTGGATTACATTAGATACTCAAGTCATGATGTGATGCTTTCCAAATCAGTAAGAAGGCAGATGTGAATTGTCAAAGTTAGATTCATGGCTAGTCTTTTCCAATATAAGCATTTAGCAATGGTCTCCGCCCTGGGATGCTTTTAGTATCCATGAAGTTAAAGTGAGCTGAAATTAAAACCAGCCCATGTATCAATTTTATTACTTGTTGCCTATTCCCATCATGTTAAATGTAGTACTGTAGTAAAATATCATAAAGTGCATGCCCAATGATTAACTATTATCTGTTCTAAAAGATTTGGCGTTTTTTTTAAGATTCCAGGATAATTGTTGGCAGTTATTTCCAGATGTAAATTAGCCATGATTAATGGCTTTGTGGGTAATGGCTTTCTCCAATAGTGCCCACAAACAAGCAAATCAACAAGTTTCGATCTCTGTTAACTCGCTCTAGATAATTCTGAATTCAGAGTGCAGAGAAACATTCAATAAGTAGCGTCAATAAGTCTAGGGATGTGTCTTACCTAATTTGAACTCAGCATCAGTGTTCTATGTTTACATGCTCACAGACTTGGAGAGAGAGACTGGGAGGGGAGCAGTTATTACTCTTGAATGTTAAATGTCCCAGACATGAGCTCGGTGGTGAATGGATTGGCTGAGTGGGTAGAAAAATTATGTTTGTGTCAGTTGACAGTCTTGCTCTATAAACAATCTTACCACCAGGAACGGGGCACTCAACTTTGATTCAGAAGTGAATGCTTAGGCTGCGTTCCATTCAGTTAAAAAAACTCCCTCCTACACAATCTCTCAGGACTAACTGTGATCCCGATTTAAGTCTGGGAGCATGTGCAGTGGCAAGAAAAAAACTTGTGCAGAAAATACATGATTGGATATCATGTATCAGACAAACAATACATCCTCTACAGACCAACTGGTTGGTGTACCAATCTCTCCCATGTATCATCTCCCGCCTGTTGATCCACTTAGAGAGGGACTAGGCAGTGTGTGATTGGCTTCCTCAAATAACAGTAACCCATAGAAAATACGGGGGTTGAACCTTTTTGTTTTGCATCACCTAGAGAACAGGTAACGATTGGAAGGCCTGTGATAGGACCACCCCTGTCATGTGTTTTGATATACTGTATTGATGGTTAGAGCATAAATTAAGTAGTGAATCAACCATGTAGCAGGATGGGGAGGATTGCTGGGGTATCTTGTGACAGCCGACAAATAAATGATTGAAAATTGCGTCTTGACTCTGTCGTCGTTTTGGGACAAAGTGCTGGGAAGCTATACTATCATTTGAACCCTTTTCAACATTTAGCGAGCCAACCAGGAGTCTCGGTCTACATTTGGCGAGCCAGGAGTTAACAAGAGTACTACATAGAGAACCTTCCTTAACAGTCCAATGTGCCATCTTAAGTGGAGCTGCCAGAACAGTTTGTCTTTTTGCCCATTTTCATGAAATTAAGATGTAGATTCAATGTAGATCTTTTAACCCATCTATTAGGGTGATTTATTCAGAAAGTATGGGGTCAAATACTGACCTTTGATTTAAAACAAGATTGGAACTTCTCTAAAATACCTTTCTCATTTAAAAAGGTATTATGTTCATTAAAAAACGTTTTCTCAGTAGCTTTGCTCATGAAGGGTAGATTGTATATATATATACTGAAATAACTAAGGGCGTTTTAATATAAGTTTCACTACTGTAGTCTTAAAGGCTGTAGGGAAAATACTTGTTCCTAGTGAGGGACAGAGACAAGCGGTCATATACGTTCTTTATTAAACCACTAGACTGGATCAAATGAATGAGCTATAATGTCAGGCAGGGCTATAAGTGGGAGGGCTGCTATGGGGTGCGTCGCCAAGCTTATTAGCTGCTCATACCCGACCAAATCAAGGTAATTGTCTTTAATAAACATAGCTAGCCCTCTCCGGGAACCGTCACCTTATCGTGGTGGAGAGGTTTGCGTGTCCCTGTGAACCTGAGGGCTGTGTTGTCTGGAGCCTTGTGCTCCTGGTAGGGTCTCTCGTGGCAGAGTGGTCTCAGGTGAGGGGCCAGACTAAGAATGGTTCAAAAACTCCAATGAATAACGAAAGAAGAGGAGATGTGACCCGGCCCGGAGGAAGCCCGGGGCCCCCGTCTGGAGCCAGGCCCAGACGGAGGGCTCGATGGCGAGCGCCTGGTGGCCGGGTTTGCCACGGAGCCCGGTCAGGCACAGCCCGAACAAACTACGTGGCACCCCCCCTCTCTTCATCCCATGGGCCCACCACCTGTGGGAAGACCCGTTGGGGTCGGGTGCGCAGCCACATGGGTGGCAGCGAAGGTCAGGGGTCTCGACGGACCAGACCCGGGCGGCAGAAGCTGGCTCTGGGGACGTGGAACGTCACCTCGCTGTGGGGAAAGGAACCGGAGCTTGTGAGGGAGGTGGAGCGCTATCAGTTAGATCTGGTGGGGCTTACCTCCACACACAGTCTTAGCTCTGGTACCGTACTCCTGGATAGGGGTTGGACTCTATTCTTCTCCGGAGTTGCCGAGGGAGTGAGGCGCCGGGCGGGTGTGGGGATACTCATAAATCCCCGGCTGAGCGCCGCGGTGTTGGAGTTTACCCCGGTAGACGAGAGGGTCGCCTCCCTACGCCTAATGGTACGGCCACACCAACCGCGTTGCTCACGTTAGGGGAGTTGAAAATCTGCATTTTTGCATAGGGAACCATTGGTCTAGGCGCGGTACACGCGTTGAAGCGTTGAAGCGTTGCGTTGGGGGCGTTAGGCGCGGCAGTTGCAGGTAATTACGCACGTAAACGCAGTAACGCGCCCAACGCACCAACGCTCGGAGTTCAGAAAATTGAACTTTCAACGCTCCAACGCATGACGCTTAGCCACGGTAGCCAATCAGCGTGGAGCTTAACCCGACGTCACTGGCAGAGAGTAGTGAGCTTGCACAGAAGCATACGGCCGACATCTTTCTTTATTCTGGGTGGAAATAGTAACATAGTTACGCCATTAAATGCGTTTATGGAAACATTTCTTGCGAGAAATGTGCATTTTACTTTCATAATGTTCGCTCGGTGAATGTGAAGGATGTTTGGTTTGATAGTTATGACGAAGAGGGAACGCTCCGTTCACTTGCATGGACAGAGTCTCTGGTTGCTAAACAACCTCAACGTCTTGGCGGACTGCTTCTCTGCTGATCAACACTGCGAATGCTGGAAACACACCAGACACACCATGTGAAGTTATTTAACCCAATTATTGTTATTTATATCCGAGATTATTTAATCTAACCCGATCTAAACTCTATCACCCAAACACGGCGGCGTTTGGGTTTCCTACCTCGGACTCCAGTGCAGCCACGGCCGACATTTTTCTTTATTCTGGGTGGAAATAGTTACATAGTTACGCCATTAAATGCGTTTCTGGAAACATTTTTAGCGAGAAATGTGCATTTTACTTTCATAATGTTCGCTCAGTGAATGTGAAGGATGTTTGGTTTGATAGTTATGACGAAGAGGGAACGCTCCGTTCATTTGCATGGACATGGACTCATCTAGCTGCGTTTGCGCGTTGACGCGTTGGAAGCGTTGAACCACCACACACTGGTCAAGCGTCAGGTTAGGCGCGTTACTCGCGTTGTCCAACGCGAGTAACGCGGTTGGTGTGGCCGCACCATAAGGGTTGTAGGGGGGAAAACTCTGACTGTTGTTTGTGCGTATGCACCAAACAGCAGTTCAGAGTACTCGGCCTTCTTGGAGACCCTGAATGGAGTCCTGTATGGGGCTCCAGTAGGGGACTCCGTAGTTCTGCTGGGAGACTTCAACGCCCACGTGGGCAACGTTGGAGACACCTGGAGAGGCGTGGTGGGGAGGAACGGCCTCCCTGATCTAAACCCGAGCGGTCGTTTGTTATTGGACTTCTGTGCTAGTCATGGGTTATCCATAACGAACACCATGTTCGAACATAAGGGTGCTCATAAGTGTACCTGGTACCAGAGTACCCTAGGCCGAAGATCGATGATCGATTTCGTGATCGTGTCATCTGATCTGAGGCCGCATGTTTTGGACACTCGGGTTAAGAGAGGGGCGGAACTGTCAACTGACCACCATCTGGTGGTGAGTTGGATCAGGGAATGGGGGAGATTTCCGGATAGATCTGTTAAGCCCAAACGAGTAGTGCGGGTGAATTGGGAACGTCTGGAGGAGGCCCCCGTCCTAGGTATCTTCAACTCACACTTCCGGCTGAGTTTTTCTGACATTCTTGTGGAGGTTGGGGGCATTGAGCCGGAGTGGGCGTAGTTCAAATCCTCCATTGCTGAAGCTGCGGCGGCTAGCTGTGGCCGCAGGGTCTTAGGCTCTTCAAGGGGCAGTAACCCTCGGACACCGTGGTGGACACCGGTGGTCAGGGAAGCCGTCCGATTGAAGAAGGAGGCCTTCCGGGATATGATATCCTTGAGGACTCCTGACTCGGCTGCAGGGTACCGAAAGGCTCGAAGGGCTGAGGCTGCTGCCGTGTCGGAGGCTGAGGGCTTTTTATCATTGGTTTATTGGCCTAATCTGAGGAGAAATCGATGCCATAAACAGAAATATTATAGGCCTTTATTACACGGGTCTTCTCAATTCCGTGGAACGCTCCGTTCACTTGCATGGGTAGTAGTCCGGTGACTTGTCAAGCCGAGCGTCTTCCGTTGCTAAGCGACGTCACCGTCTTTGCGGACAAATTATTTCTCTGCTGATCAACACTAAGAATGCTGGTAACGAATAAATTGTAAAAAGACACACCATGTGAAGTAATTTTTTCGTTTTGGCAAGTAGCCGTGTAATAAGCGGGATAATGTATAGAACGTCGCCGGTCATTGTCGAAAATAAGCCCCTTCAGGGCGAAGCAAGACACCTTCGCGGAGTACTTTTCATATCGAATTACTTTAACAAATAAAGTTAGTTGAAAGCGACCAAGGATTGGACTACTTTCTTCGAAAACGCGACACTGGATAATATACATACTGCAGTGCTGCAGTCATTAAGCGAGTGGAGTCGCCTGCTAAAATTCCATTTGGAAATTTCAGAGGTCTGGTTGGAAACCTAACAGCCAACAGGCATGATAACATTGCGAGTGCAGGGGCACATCACAATGAGGCTGGGAATCGTGCCCAGGTTGCCAGCCACCGTAGCATCTGGGAGACAGCATGTCTCTGCTAATCTTCCCATGACGTGCCACACTATTGAATCATCCATAACAAGGGTGTACGCGCAACATTACTTTTTTGTACAATTCTGAATGTTTAGGATTGAGGGTGGGTTATTTTGAACGAGCTTGCTTATTTACCAACTCGTCAAAGCTCCCTTTCTAGCACTTCATTGGAATGAACAAATTACATAATACATTTTGTCATGTTCGGCTCAGTTCTTGTCCTTCTCAACTTCCTCAAAATAACCAAAACACAAACAATCACATCAATGAAGAAACATGGGTCATCAGTAGTGAAGCAATGTGTGGGTCTGTGGTGGATATGGTGAATGGAAGTTGAGAGGAATTCAACAGCTCTGATTGGAGACAACCTTAAACAAAGTAACCAAGAGTCAAACAAACCAGGAGGAGAGCATGAGAGTGAGAATGCCAACCCAGCAGAATTGAAATAGACTTGATGATCCGGCCCCTCTCTGCCCATTGGCCCAGCCCATTGGGACAGGTAGATGACAGGAAGAGAAGGAGAGATCGTTCAGCCCCCCTGCCCCCTCCTCAAGAAAAGGGTCCCTAAGGAAATACAAACAACAGCATCAAAAATCTTTGCCACTTTCACCAAACTATTTATGTTTTATAATCGGAAACATGTTGACCGATTCTTCAAAATAGATCTTGATGTACCTCTGTACTCCAGTATCTTATCTTGTACATCTCACGTCATCAGTTCAGGATATTCGGTCTCAAATTAGCCATTTAAAAGTGAAAAAAAAAGCAGACATAAAAACTGACCAAAACACTCTTTGATTGGTATATTATATATAGCTCATATAGGGTATGTTCATTATAAACAACGAGGAGAGGATACCCCTTGTCCCAAACACACAGCAAAATGCTGCAAAGCTCAGATCAGTGACAGTGCTTCCTCTTCAATGAACAAGTAGTTAACCTGGTAGGCTCTGTTCTGATGTGTTGAAGCTCTGTTCTTCCTCCTGCATCAATACAAACCCTGCTCCTACCTGGGAATCGTCCACCTGTAATGAAAACTGTTTCTCCGCTTCTCGTTGTCTAGGCAACAGTGGTACCTGCCACTGCCCTTCCAAAAGGTCTAATTTACTTACGTACTTCGCTGATGCCACCTGATCTACACAATAATGTTATTAACTTTCGACCCTTTAGTTATATCAAGGTGGTATATATCAAGGTATATGCTTTTAGGCCGATCTACTGAGTAAAAGACAAGGCAACTCCGAGCTGGAATTTGAAGGTATGGCGATGTTGTTGTCCAGCATGTGTTGACCTTCTGTGTCCAACTGTTTTCAGGTGTATTGTGAAATAAACGTTGCTTAATAGGTTGCTAATCCCCCTCATCCACATCATGTTCATGAAGGTTTGTGTTGGGGCATTTTCTCTCATGCCTTTCCCAGCACCTGTTTTTCCATCATCTCTCCAGCCAAAAAACAGCCTTTTCCTAAATCCATTTAGAAGAAGTCAATGACAGTCAATGACATTGACAGTCAATGATATTTTGGAATGCGTACGGGGTGACCAAAGATGAAATCATTCAGACTAAAACCTCAGATGTCTTTGACTATCTCCCTAGCCCCCAACGACAACCAAGGCCATCCTTGTGCCCAGTCCTTTTCGAATTCGGTACGGTACGATGACTACAATGTTAGAGGAAAACATTCAAAGGCACCTTGAGATCGGGACTGATAGGCTGTAGCTTTGTTGTGCTTGATGCTAAGCTGTTGTATCTACGCAAACATTCGAGATGTAAAATTGGAACCTTTATCAGGTTTGCCTCAATGGGGGATGGGGGGGGGGATGAAGATGAGGGACCAGCTAGGGGGGAAGGGGGGGGATCAGAGAAATGGATCCATTGAAAATGATCAAACATACATCCAAGCACATCAAGCAAAAAACTATAGCATAAATAAATAATTATTATGCAGAGGGAAAAAAATGCTTAAAGCAGGCGAACCAATCACTCAAACCAGAGAGGGAGAGATGATCCGAACAGGGCACCCATTAGGAGAGCAGATGACGCGGAGAGAGGGTGAAAAGGCATGTACAGGAGAGACAGTTTGTAGAACCAAGGCGGGGAGAGGGGGAGAGGGTTAAGAGCTGAACAAAGTGGCCAGGCACAGCGCTGCCAGATTTAAAATCAATAGACACTATAGCTGTCGACTTCCCGCTGCTGAAGCCCTCAAAAAACGTGCTTTAGTAAAAGATGCAGCCAAGCAACCTCTACGATCTATGTGTGTGTGTGTGTGTGTGTGTGCGTGTGTGGAGGGAGAGAGGGAGAACTTGTCTGACAGAATTAGGGTGTGTTTAGCTGTCACTGTAGTTTTCTGTGGGTATGTGCATGCGTGTGTGCGTGTGTTTGTGTGTGTGTGTTTGGCTGTCACTGGAGTTTTCTGTGTGTGCATGCGTGTGTGTGTGTGTATGGGTGGGCTGACAAGCAGGTAATGCCAGAAGTCATTTCCAGATACCTGGGCTAAACGCTTCCGCCATTTTATAGACTGCCAATTGTGTTGACGCTGACAAGGTCCCTTAGTCCTTATGACACACACACACAAACACACATATACACCCACACACAAACACACACACACATATACACACACACACGAACACACACACGCATACACACACACACACACACACACACACACACACACACACACACACACACACACACACACACACACACACACACACGCAGACGGGTAGAACGAACTAATGATTCACTGCTGTGCTGTCACAGACAACACATCTGCACCCACACACATACACAACCACTAACTCACACACATTTAATCTCTCTCTGTCACAGTGAGAGGGGCTGTTGAGAGGGGGGAGATGGGGGAGAGAATGAATGTGGGGAGTAACAGGGCGAGAGAGAGAGAGATAGAGAGAGGGCTTGAGAGACGAGGTTGCTGTGTGAATTTGCATGGGGGTGAAATTGAAGCAGATTTAGAAAGCAATTCAGCTAAATCAATTTGAAGTCCTCTATTGAAGGACTAGGTTGATATCTAAATAACTCGGTCAATCTCTGTATATAAATATATATAAATATATGTATATATATATACATATCATTCTAATCCGTTTTATCAAGAAGTCGTCTGATTGGTTGAGCGGAGTGTCTTTGTGTACGGTAGGTAGGACAACAGAAGCTGAGGAAACAGATCAGCTAGCATATCTACGGTTGCAGCAAGAGGGAGGAGGAGTAGGTTCTCCTCCCTGTGCAGTGCAGAGCTTGGGGTGTCATCCAATTAGCGCCAGAATAGTGCATGAGGGCAGTGCATCGCAACAAAGTGACAGCAAAGTGCTAAAACAGCAAAAGTGCTAAAACAGCAAAGTGCACAAGTTGTTGAGAAGCTGGGGGGCTGAGACGACCAGCGGGGGAACTCACACACGAAGAGACTGTACTTCAAAGAATTTGAAATACCTTGCACACATTTCCTCTTAAGCATGTTGTAGTCATGTGTCATGTTTGCCCATTTTTGCTCAACACGTGTGAGTGTGTGCGTGAGAGAGAAAAGTCCCCATGCTTTAGTTACGTTTCCTGCACTTGTAAGTTATCAAAACAGCAGCAATTTACATTATCTCCCCCCTCATCCCAGTAATGATAATATGCTTTTTCACATCCATATAAATACCACCGGCATCCTCTGATTGGCAGTCGGTCCCCTGGGAGAATAAATCATCCAATTAGCACCAGGCTAATGGGCGGGATTTTAATTAGTGCTGTCAAGATCAGGACTCTCCCTGGTGCCGTGTTGTTTCTGCTGCTATTCATCTTCTTCTCGTCTTTCTTCATCGCTCCTTTTGTTCTGCTGATTGCTCCTCCATCGGGACATGCGTATACACACAGGCTAGTACACACACACACACACACACACACACACACACACACACACACACACACACACACACACACACACACACACACACACACACACACACACACACACACCCATGCAGCATGTGACACCATCTCCGAAGTACCTCAAGCACTAACAAATGCTTAACAGAAAAGATGAGAGATGGGCATCCTTGTACGCCCACCAATGCACACAGACCTGCACGAAAATAGGGCCTTGTCAGAAAAGCATTAATGGGGCATACACAATGTAATTCTGCGTTCAAGACAACTCGGGAAAAGTTATTTTCTACCTATAATTATAGGTAGAAAATCGGGGTACTGTATCCAGAGGCGCCGCATCCCATTAGGCATACCAGGCAACTGCCTGGGGCCCCGCAATTGTTTGGGGGCCCCGGGCCCCCCCTAGAGCCCAAAAAAAAAAAAAAAAAAAAAAATCGCTCCACCCCCCCCCCCCGTCAACAATCGCTCCACCCCCCCCCCCCCCCCCCGTCAACAATCGCTCCACACCCCCCCCACCGTCAACAATCCTCTGCCTAGGGCCCCCACACTACCTAGAATCGCCCCTGACTGTATCCGAGAGCTCGGACGAGACAATGGTAACAACGTAAAACATGGCGGCGGTCATCGTTATTGGAAATGAAAATATGTGTTTGTTGATGTCATGTATGAACACATATTTTGATGTGTAATTATTAGTGCTGTCAGTTTAACACGTTATTGACGGCGTTAACGGAAACCAATTTTTTTATCGCCAGATTGACGCTCTTTTGGCTTGGCAAACGTTGTAGTTTTTTCACCTGCTGTCTGGCAACAACTAGTCACGTTAGAAAAACCACAACACCATACCAGATCTAGCTACACCGGAAACAAAACAACAGGCACGCCGCACAAACTTGTAGGGGCAAGCAAGGATACGGAGCGGGTGAAAAACTCCTTAAAAGTGTGTGTGTTTGTGTGTAACTGTTCGAGCCTGCACGACAGTTGAATGTTGTCATTAGCTGTTACGTCTTTCTGACCAATCGCAGTTCAAGGCCCACCTGTGCTGTACCACTTTGGGAGGGGCCGCTCAGTTACTCCCCTCTAGACAAAATCGACAGCTCTGATTGAATGGTTGCGACGTTGACAGTTTGTGAGTGTTGCGTCTGTTGAGTGAGTGAGAGGTTGTGGGCGCACAGCTCAGGCTGCCGGACGGCGCTGCAAGGAACTTTTATGAATGCCATATTGTTATCCCGCAGTAATCAGCCCGACAGCCCCGAAACGTTATCGACACACACACACGCGCGCGCGCGCGCGCGCGTGTGTGTGTGTGTGTGTAGGCGTTATTCGATAGCCTTAATGTGTATAGGCCTATGTACGGTAGGAATATTCATACTGGTTCAAATAATAAATGTTATAGTATTTCCCATCTTTGCTGAGCAAGAGTTTTGTTCGAAAGTTCAGTGATTTGAAAAAATAACAGCCTGGGCTATTGAAGTTTTACAGTAGGCCTACCACTGTCATGCACCTACCCGATGTCAAGTGGACTGGGTTGAATTCACTGCTGGTCCCTCTTCTTAATGTCCTTCTCAACACTCTCTGATCTCACTAAAAGGCTGGCAGCACGAAATAAAGGGATATTTAGAATAGAAAAAAAATTGCGATCAATCGAGAGTTCACTATGCCATTAATGCGATTATCGCGATTAATCGCTTGAAAGCACTAGTATTTATGCAATATGGGTTTGTATACTTTGCTCTGATTATAGCAATATATTTTTTATGTTTTCAAAAACAGCATAAATCGCTGCTCATTATATTCAGCAATGGACTACAATATACCGAACTTCCTTTGGCTGTCCATGTTTTTTCTTTTAGCCTTCTTTAAACATTGAAATAGCTGTTTTTAGAAAAACACTTCTAAGTCCCCCCCCCCCCCCCCTCTCTCGCAGCATGTTGAATATCTATAAAAATGTAAAAACACACAAATGTTTGTTTCCACATCGATACTTTTGTTGAGAGTTTGACGCACGTCAAAACAGACCTTCTGTCTATTTGAGCTTTTTGCAGCGTGCAGTGTATCCCTCTGTCAGACGACCTAATTTGGAGACTCATTGATTAGAGTGAGAGAGAATACTCGCGGCTCAACGCCACACTATGCCACGTCTGGTTGCTTACCAGTGAGCTACAGTGAGCACCAAAGAGTAGCATAGCCTTTGGAATTCTGCTCCACGCATCAGTGTTCATTGCATCATAAAAATACTAGCAAAAATGTAAATTATACCATTATACTATATTATACCTATATTAACAATATTTATGAATGCGTTTGACAAAGCAGGCAGGCATTCCCCCTGCGTTATGCAACAAGCTGTGCAGAATGTTTTTATAATGGCCTGACTCGGGGGCGATCGACGGTCAACCCAAACACAATCAAATAACCATCAAACCCGTCCAACTCCTCCTCTAACCTTTCCTCACAATAAGCGCTCCGTGTCCATGCTGCAGTCACCATTCCAAAGCAGCAGGGGGAAGGGTGGAGGTGAAAGGGCATGTGAGGTACATTGTGCGTTGACGAGCGTCAAACTAGACCTGGGGCCCTATTTTAACGGTCTGAAACGCAAGTGATAAGCGCCAAGCTTAAGTAGCTTTGTGGGCGGTTCTATGGCGATGCTGCTATTTCACCGGCACATAGATGACCCTTTGCGCCCGGCGCAAATCTAAAAAGGGTTTGTCTGAAGTATCCTAAATACCCGTAGGTGTGGTTTGGGCGTAACGTGCAATAAACCAATGAGAGTGCCATCTCCCATCCCCTTTAAGAGCCATGAGCGCATTTGAATCTGATGAGTTGATATTTTGACCGATCAGTCTCCGATGAGACAGATGCATGCCATGACCACATGAATTTCAAACTTCAAATGGCTCAGTTTATGGCCAAATAATATGGCCTAATTTGTTCGCAATACATTATCAATCATCGTTTCTTACCAGTATTGTATGCATTATCGTTATCGACTTGTGTTCCTCATATGCATGTGTCCCGTTAATATACATTGCCATGGACTGTATTATGCGTTATGTGTTTAGTTTACGTGTGTTTAAACAGATGCACACACGCGCGCCAGCATTCATTCATTCCTTTTAACACCCACTTGCGGTAAAACAATCTTTTCTCACGATCAAATTCTCATCAATCCTAAAAGTTATGGGCTTGTAGACGATGTCTGTGTCAAGAAAATATGTGTTTGTTGTACGGTGTTTGCAGATGCATTGATTTAAAAGTATAACTTATTACCGCTGTATCAGCTGTATCAATGACACTTGCGTCGTTGATGCAGCTGAGTGTAGAAAGTCAATTGCGCCGGATGCATGATAGGGCCCCTGGAGTCTATTGTTGCGTTTTGCTGCACGTGGTTGTGTCCGTCTGCCACGCGTCACGGACCAACCCGACCCGACACGATGACTCGCGCTTGGCCACGTGTTGCATCGCCCCTCACCCTCTCTGGTGGCTGCTTGCTTGAGATGGATGTTGGAGTGCATATGATTCGCCAGTACTCACTAAATGTAGATTGTCCAATCGCAGGGCCGAACCCGCGCTGCAAGACACGCTCATTTGCATAAAGTGAACTGAAGTTCAACCTTGTCCTGCTCTTTCAGCACGCCGCAATCCCCCACACGCACGGGGCCTTCCCACAATCCCTTGGCTCATGCCTCGGTCGCAACAAAAATGGGCTATCCCCTTTGAAAATGCCTGACACATCTAATGGCAGCTTGTGGGAGTTGACCACTCTGTCGATGGAAGGTAACCAGGCAATGATTTCACGCTGAGTATGTACGATGCGCCAGTACTCTCTAAATGCGTGTGTCCAATGGGATGGCCGAACTCCCGCTGAACTATGTGCTAATTTGCATAAAGTGGACTGAAGTACAACTTTCGTCCCGCCCTTTCACTTTATTCCCGCACGCAAGCCTTCCTGTAAGGCCTTGCTTCACCCGATAGGGCGTCGAATACAAAGTGAATGGAAGCCGGTTGACAGGGCAAAGCGCAGCCAAGCACCCTCTCTCGTTGCTGCTTGTGGGAGTTGACCCTTTCGTCTATGGAAGTACTTAAAACCGGAAAATGTCATTCCCCACGAGTCGGTATGGTCCACCAGTACTCACTGAATGTCGATGGCCCAATCACATGGCCGAACGTGCTTCGTTTGACTTTACCATTTTGTCCTGCCCCTTCAACGTGCTGCAAGCGCAGACAAGCCTTCCAGGACTCCCTTGCCCAACGGGGTATCACGTCCAGAGAACAGGGCGGTCAGGGTAGCAGCTCTCATTATCTGGAGAGGGTCTAGCGGTGGAGTAGCTTGCATGCGGCGCAGTTCAAGGTAATTTGGGTGTGATGGGGGGTGTGGCTCTGTATCAGCTGTAAACATGTAGGCGGGGCTGCTCCATGGCACAGCACTGGCTGGTGACACTATATACTCTACACTCATGTATGTTGTACCCTCCCCACAGTGAGACTGGGTTCTTCCTCTGATATAGACGGCAGCAATTAAAATTTATGTTTGTTTGCTACGCTGGTTTTGGCTAACACCGGCCTCCGGGAAGGAAAAAGCTGGTCGGAAGAACAGTTTTTTATTAAAACAACGGCTGACACAGGTTCCCAAAGCCGTCGGCCCTTCTCGTTGGCCGTGCGCAACACACACATGAGCAAACCAACCTGGACCACAACGTTAATTCTGCTCTGTACGGCCGTCTTAACACGGCCTCACCATTGGGGGGAGAGCACAACATACCTGAGTGTGCACTCATATTCAGTATATCCATAGTAAATATAGCATGACCTGATTAAGCTCACCCCCCATGGGGGTGCCTGTCCCCGCCACTTTGTTTGCAGCCAACGCCAAGCATCAAAGATCAGAGCAGGCAGGCCATGTTGAATCAACGCTGAGTTTAGCGGGCTAGGCTCGATGCCTATGACAAGAATGACGATGCGACCGCTTTAAAACTCTGCTGCATTTGAACGCCTGGCCCGGCCAATCCTGCTGCTGAACACAGCATCCATTGTGAGCATGAAATCTTTTTGTCATGGGTTTAACGTTTCCGTAAGTAAGTCAACATTTCTAGGTATCATGCTTGATATTAATCTTAATATTGATGATTTAAAACCCAAGGGAAAACCACAAAACAACTCTACCCACCTCACTTCAACTTCACACAGCATTGCATCATAGGGTTATATGTTCATAGATGCTATTCACTCATCTCAGTTGGATGAGAGACCACTGATGGGTTGGGGACAAGCAGATAAAGCTTAATTAAAGCCACTTACTATACAAGCCAACCAGAAATACCCTAGACAAGAAGCAATACAGACACCACCACTACAGCATTTCAATTACACCAATTACCACCTCCAGAGTTGGGAAGACTTGGTCAGGGGGACCATCTGTCAGAGGTTAAAGGAATCAGGGCTAAGAGTCCATGTCCATGGAGAGTTAATACAGTATAGATATGAACATGAGTGAGTGAGTGAGTGAGTGAGTGAGTGAGTGAGTGAGTGAGTGAGTGAGTGAGTGAGAGAGAGAGAGAGAGAGAGAGAGAGAGAGAGAGAGAGAGAGAGAGAGAGAGAGAGAGAGAGAGAGAGAGAGAGAGAACCCTGTTGGTTTAAAGGGAGTTATGCGTCTTTGTCATTCAACACACACACAAACACACACAAATGTTGTACAGCATCCAATCAGGGCTAAGCCTCATCGGACAACACTTCATAGTGATTCAATCAGTGCATTACTGTGTTTCTCTCCGTCCCCAGTGATTTACCGGGAGGGAGAGGGATATATTGGATGGAACGAATGGAGGGAGGGAGAGGGAGTCACAGGAAGAGAGAGGGTGAAATATCGGATGGTGGAGCAGGGAGAAAAAAGCAAAAGGGAGGCAGATTTGAAGGTAGTCACACCGTTCTTCTGAAATAGAAAAGTAGTAAATTAATGTTGTCCCTCATGCTCCATGGGACATAAAAACACACTAGCATGACAAAGACAATATGAAAAGTACTAAAATAAGTGAAATAGGGTCTACATTAGAAAATCAGAGAAGGGGGGTGAGAGGATGGGGAAAACACCTTATAAGCACCTAAAATAATATATTCTGCAGAATGTACTTTATGCACTCAAGAAAAGGAGCCAATTGCAATAAGAAGCCAAACGATGTATACTGCTGGACCAGGCTTCTTCCACTGGACGGACCACGGTAAGTTTCAGAGTACTTCAGCACCAACGGAATAGATTCACAACACTGGGGTGTACTCTCGTCTGCACCTCATCTCAATTTTGAGAAACCAGTCAGAGTAAGCTAGATTTTGAAAACATCCAAACCAACAAAAATCCTATACCTTCGTCCCTTCAGGCCTCCCTCCAAAGCCATAGTGACAGGGATTGTACGTCAGCATGCGTCATTGGATTTCCTTCTTGGCGATACTCTGCCATTTTTTAATGACTGCTCCTGAAGCCCTATTTGTATGCCTAATGTTATGTATTTTAAGAACATAAGCTGCCCCCACATAATCTCTAGGAAGCAGATTCAAACACACAAGCTGTATTACCCTCACATAGCCACTAGGGAGGCAGGACCGAACATATAAGCCGTAAATACTGTACATAGCCACAAGGGGAGCAGGACCTTACTGAAGGCTGCTCCATCCACAGAAGGCAGCACCTTTAGATAGGTGAGGACATAGACATCTTATAGCATAGACGGAGCATTGGCTGCTGGGACGCGAGAAATACGGCCGCCATCTTGGAGTGGTCAACCGGTAGCAGCAACAGCAGCAGAAACAGGATGCCGGGCTGTTGTTCAGCGTATTCCTGCTCAAATCGGCGGACCATCCACAATAGGAATCGGGGGATTACTTTTCACAAGTAAGATTTAATATTACCGTATTATTGGTATAATTGGTATTGAATAATAAAACACGCCAGACCATGTGGCCTTTATCATAGCTACACGTATGACAAAAAAACGCATGAAAATCTGTGGTATTCAGTAAGGTATGATTTATTAAATGCGCTGACAGTTCATTGCTCCAGCCAAACGGATTACACTGAGTGGAGCGGATGACCACTCCAAGATGGCGGCCCGCGTCTCGTCAGCGCCAGTAGGCGGTAGCATTCGATGCTCCGTCTATCATATAAGATGTCTATGGGTGAGGAAGCCGAGGCTAATGCGTCACACCGGCCACGCCCACTTCACATAGGCCACGCCCACTTGACCATATCAATCTCGACAGAGAGATTGGAGGTCAGAAACTTCCGGTAACTCAGACTTGCGGGTTAGAGGTATTGATCCGCTGGGAGTCGCTCGCACGTGTTCGATACAATTCCCCTCCTTTTGCTTCGTAGTTACCATACCGAAATACTTTGACAAATAAAGTGAGTTAAAAGCGATCCGGATTGGACTACTTTCTTCGAAGAACTCAGCACTAACCTTGTGAAAGACGACAGAGTGCTTGAAGGTTTCCGGGTAGGTAGGCAGAGAGATAGCTAAGCCATCCAATCATTCCATTTGAGCCAAATATACAGTTTACAAATACAATTACAAGTTGAACAGGCTAAATACAGGCCTGCAGAATCCAGCCAATGCCTACCTTTAAAGTATCAGTGTACCCTTGAGCCCGTTCCAGTAAGTAGGCAAGAGACTTCAATCAACTCATTTAAAATCATGGATTTAAACACTGTTTTAGTGAAAATGCATCTTTAATTGTGAGTAGAGTTTCTATGGCTCTTTAAACTGTGAATAAATCAGTTGGCAACACCCGGGTTTCTTTGTCAAAGTCCCCATGAACACTGTATATTGTAGGAAGTTGCGGAGGTAACAGCCGTTTACATTTCAGATTCACAGTCCTCTTATTGCGTCTATAGTGGTAAATTACATTCATAGACCTATAATTACCGCTATCTGTTATATGTGTTAATGTGAACATTCATCTCGATAGCGGTCGCTGCTACAAAAGACTGTTTACTTGCACTGCTGTACGTTGCTTTTGATAACATGAAGGTGTACTACACCCACAAGTGTGTGTGTTTCAACCGTTTCGCTATTATATACTGATGAGGGGTGGTCCCATGCTTGCGTCTGGTATCCTGGTTCCGGGGCTTGGTAAGACTCGAAGGGTGGGAAAGGTACAACACAAATTGGTTTTCTCAGAGTTACAAGGTAAATGGACTTGCACTCTGGAGGTGGTTCCTGCAGCATTTGGAAAGAAAACCTATAGTATATATAGGGATGCCATTATATAGAAGATTCATGCCTATAGGGTCTGGCTTATCTCAGACACTTAAAACAGATGGTTTAATGGTTTCACTACTCTATGTGTGAGCAGAAACTAGGCAGCAGTGATTAGCTCTAATGCGGTGTGGTCTAAGTGAGGTAATAGATTAAATAAATTGACATCAATACCAACTCTCAGAGTGAGAGCCTACTTTTAGTGGTTGAATAGGGAAACTATCTCAGAAACAAATAAAACATGGACGCGTGTAAGAATGCATCCCTGAAGGTTATCACCCCCCACATCCATGAACTTCCATCCGCTACACGATTTGTCTGGGTCCGAGAGAGGGTTAAGCTTCTAGTATATTTATAAGCTTCTCGGAAGCAGTGGCGCATTTCATTTGCAACATCACTCAGTATTACGCTCCTACCCTACAACAGTACTCAAAAAGAATCCCAAATGGGTCGTAGCGGTAGGGATAACACCTCCCACGCCTTCCTATAACTTCCCAAACTAAATTTCCCTTTTTGGATTTTCTAGCAGCCTCTAGAAGATTTTCTCTCATTGTACTAAACTCTCTGACGATGCTGGCCATGTGTGCACTGGAGTCGTTCCTCGACTGTTTCCTTCTTCGCATGGATGCTCTGTGATTACCTGCCCCTCAACAAAGCCATGCAAGGGGCTACCAATTATGTGCTTGAGCACAGCAACTTATATTTTACAACCTGCTCGGAGACACAATGGACAACGCTCCCCTCTACACGTGGGTCAGGTGAATGAGGAGATTGTCCCAACCTTAATAATAAAATTGAAAGAGTGAAAGCGGAAAGCGCCACATAGAAGTAGCATGCTTCCTGTTAGAAGACGAAAGGAAAATAAAAGTCAACGGTGTGGATGGGGCAGTTGTCAGGTCAAAGGAAGCAGAGTTGGTAAGCTCATATATGGTCATCAGTGGGACTCCTCCCTCTGTGGAGAAGACTGCGGCGTTTGGACCTGCCCGGGACCTGTGACCAGTGACGGCAGGGGCGTCTGCTTCCGACCAGAACGTTGACCGTGAACCCTGAAACGGATCTGATTTGATCGTGGATCAGGATTGCACACTCAGCGTTTAGGTTGTGCATTCAAGGAACAATTGAACAGTCCGATCTATACTTCAAATAAAAGGCGGGGCATCTTAAATGTCTCTGGACTTTTATTTCCATACACAGCAATTGTATTTTCTCTTTCAAGTATAAGAACTACTAGATGCCGACACAAGGTAACCAAGCAGGTGATCCTCACCGGGCCAGTTAGCGTTAAATGGCGAGTTACTGTTGTTGTTGCATGCTAACATTGGACGTTTTGCGTTTCTCCAGGGGGCCCATAACCGCAGAATGGCCTCTTTATTTCTCATCATTATCGCATCATTGCGAGGGCCTGTTAACCAACCCCCCTCCAACCCCACCCCGACCTTTTCACTCAGCGGATCCCACATAAAACACACACAAAGAAACACACACACAAAGCTTAGCCAAGAGATTCATGGGGACTATTCATTCAACACACACACACACACACACACAAACACTCACTAAAACTGACACTAACACACACACACACACACATTCGCTAAAACGGACACTATCGCACACACAACGGTGGCTGTTACCCCCTGTCCCTCCCAGGCAGATGAGCGCTGTAAGAACACAGAGCGGCCGAGAGACACATATAAAGACACTTCTCTCCTCATTCATTCTCCCTTTTATATCCTTCTGCTGTTCCGCCTCCTCTCTATTGATTTTTTCCGAGTCAACAGCCTTTTGTTCGCTCTCCTTTCTGGCCTCCCATACCTCCTTCGCTTGTTTCATCTCCTCTTCTTTCTTTCTTTTTATCATCTCGTGAACAGCGTACATTCCCTTTGCTCTTTGGCCCCAGAAGAGGCTGAGGCTTTTAACTCGCTCTCTTGAGTTCTGTCTCTATCTCATCTCGACTCTTAGGCCCGTTCTCCCTCTCCCTCTCCCTCTCTCTCTCTCTCTCTCTCTCTCTCTCTCTCTCTCTCTCTCTCTCTCTCTCTCTTTTAGCCCTGATTGGATGCTGTACAACATTTGTGTGTGTGTTTGTGTGTGTTGAATGACATGGACGCAACTCCCTTTAAACCAACATGGTTCTCTCTCTCTCTCTCTCCCTCTCTCTCTCTCTCTCTCTCTCTCTCTCTCTCTCTCTCTCTCTCTCTCTCTCTCTCTCTCTCTCTCTCTCTCTCTCCACCTCTCTCTCTGAGCGGTGCTTGACTATCAACAGGGGGGGAGAGGGGGTCCAGACGGTTGGAGGAGTTCCACTGAGGAAACATGCAGGGACAAATTGGACTGAGTTTTCTTTAAAGTAAGGAGGAAGCCAGGTTGTGTACGCGGCGAGTGCCACACAGAGGGACTGTGACGCTGGGAGCTGTCGAGCGATGAGCAGCCCTTATCATCCAAGGAATGAACGAATGGCCTTTAATTTAGACTTTTCTTTAGGAATCATTTAGCACTGTTTTTATTTTTACTGATAACATGACAATGTGAAATGTTGTTTACAGTGCTTCTGACTTCTGTAGTATGACATAATTCCAAGTAAACCCTTTTATTAGTGCAAGCACAAAAACGGCTAAATAAGATTTGATCCTTGGAGATTTCATTGGATTAATATTATTAATAAAAACCAAAAGAATTAAGGATTTATTACACTTTGTTGTAAAATAACTGACTTTATTTTTTTCAATTTCAATTTCAATTTTTCAATTTGTGAACAATTCATTCCTGAATAGGTGAATGTTTTGAGCTTAATAGGTCAAAAGGGCCTTTGTGTAGCCTGTCGACTCAGGGCTAGTTAGGTGCTAGGTGCTTTAAATGTCAGTTAAGAAAAAAAATGTCTGGAAGATGTTTGTCTGTTTTGATCTGCTAGTCACTGTACTCACTGTTTGAAGTCTTATCATTTACAACTGAAAATCAGAAGCCTCCATTTTGAGACTTGTGGTTTACCATACATTGAGGTTGCATAGATTGCTTAACAAGATCAGGAAGAAGTGTGAAACTGTTGACAAAACGTAATGATTATAATGTGCTGCACGCACACACGCACACACACACACACACACACACACACACACACACACACACACACACACACACACACACACACACACACACACACACACACACACACACAAGTACATGTTTTAAATTCTTTGCTCGAGTCAAGTTGCTAAAAAAGACCCTGGTAAAGTTGAAACCCTGATTCAACTTATTTACTTAAGTAAAAGAGGAAATATACTCAAAATTTAGATTCGAATTCTGACCTTTCTGACGAATGTTTCTGCATAAAGCAAATGAAAAGCTCGCCATGTTAATGTTATTCAAAGAAGGTCAAAGTTAAACCAATCTTACTTCAAATAAAATAATCTATCAATTGAAAAAATGAAACTGAACTTCAATGTGCAAATCAGTTTTGATTGTCAGCAACAGAACTCGTAACCTTATGATCAAAACGAGAACACACTTCAGCTCTAACTATGCCTAAAACTCTTTTGTTAGAAATGCCCTCATCTCCAAAGGACTACTAAGCTGTATTTAGGTTGGTACGAGACACGGAATCCTCAAGAATCATTCTCTCTTCACTTTCATCCCCCCCCCCCCCTACAAGTGTAACCTTCTAGTTCGCATTATTTGCATTGTTTTAATTTTAATTAGCATGGTAGGCCTACTGTTGGAATTGATTATTTTGTTGTTTGGTACATATGTGTTGCGATGACATGATATTGGTTCCGGCCCATCTTCTGTTTTGGGGGGACAGTTGAGTGGGGTTAGCAATTGGAGAGATTAACCGAGCAGTGCAATGTGTTGCCGTTTTGGTCTTAATTAAAGAAGAGAATAACGCCGACAACTGTATTCATTATTCAGTGTAACCCCCATGTTCCCGGAGTGACCGGAGGGCACTACCGAAGCAGAAATAAGGGTTACAGATTGGTGGCAGCTGTGTTTTTTTCCGATCTTCACCTTAATTGGCCAAGGCATTCAACTAGCACAAGGGCGAAAAGTGATGGTGGGTGTGGCACCCCGTACGTTTATTTATTTATTTTCTGTTACATGACAAACGACTGTCTGCTCTGGACGGTTTGATAAGTGGACAGAAGATTATTATTTTTTTCGCCCTGCCGTTTGAGTTGGACAGCACTTTTCAACATGTCGCTCCAGTCATTAGAGGACGTCATTGAGGAGATTGAGGACAACGAGGCGCTCGCTAATAATGCCGACGCATGCAACACGACCCAGTCAGACAAAACAAAGACTTCACTACAGCGTGGAATTGCCGCCATGTTTCCACGGAGTTGGTAGGGACAAAGAAAGTTTTTCTCTGTTGAAAGTGAGATTGGAGCTTGCAGTTAAGGCATGCGCGGACGGACGTCAGCTTGATATTGCTACAATACTTCCCACTCGCCTTAGTGGAGATGCACTAGCATATTGGCTGTCCTTATCACCAAATGTGCAGCAAGACTATGAAGGATGTACGGCAAGGCAAAATGATGTTTTTGGGAGAAAGGAATTTTTGTTGCACTTCCAGACATTTGTAAATGCACGTCAGCGTTTGCCAAGAGAACCATTAGATGTTTTTGCTGCAGAAATCACAAGACTGGTTCTGGAGGAATTCCCCAACTATGGTGTTGCAGCTATTGCCATGGAACGCTTCAGAAGATTTGTTACTGGTTTAGACCCCGCTCTCGGAGCGAAATATCATGAGCACGGCTCAACTACACTGGAGGAGGCTTTAGCCGTTGCATGTAAATGGGAACGTGCACAGGAAGCATTGAAACTCCTTTCTCCACCGGTTTCATCAAATGCTACCACACAGCGTGCCACTTCCTCACCACAAGGTGAGCCACTTCTAGCTATGGTTTCCGATGCGCATGAAAGCCCTCGTCCAGATCCATCTGCTGGTGTAATGGATGCTGTCTCGCAGCTCTCAAAAGATGTTCAAGCCCTCAGACTTCAAGTTACTCAGACTTCAAGCCCTCAGACTTCAAGTTACTCAACAGCAGGTGAGGCAGAGCCTCACCTGCCTCCCCTGTGTGCACGACACTGGTGACAGGTGAGACAGGTGAGGCAGAGCCTCAGCTGTCATCATGAAAAGAAAAAACGAATTATGATAAAATAAAAATGTAATATAATATAAATAAAAATTATATATTGGTATTTGTCTACTGATCTGTGGTCTAAATGTAATTAATGTACGATTCCAATCATTTAAATCATTTTTATTATCCAAATTGCTGAATTTGCCTTTTTCCTGAGGGGAAATACGCGAGCTGAGAGCGACCAGTGCTGCCTCACTGAGAATTGCGCAATCCCTCACAAACTGGGTAGAGCCCATGCGCTCAACCCAGTTAGCTTTTTCACCGTTGTCACCAATGTAATGTTTGTAGACACTTTTATTGTACGATCGCGCTTTACTTAAACCAGTTAATGTATTTGATGTATGTGTCTAACATAAAAAAAAAAAAATGCTGATCTGACATAAAACCGTGCTGAAAAAACATGAAATGAGGCAGCCAGTACCTCTGCCTCACTGAAGGGGGCGTATGCATGAGCCCACAGTGTTAACAGGATGCTTCCGTTAAATTCAAGTGCACTACATCAGTTTGTTTATTTAAAAAAAAACATTTCTGACTGCAAACATGGAAGATACTAATTCAATAGCCAAGCTCAGAAATTTCTCAAAACTGGACTTTCAATCAAAAAAAGAGGTAATAAATGATGGATAACCAATGACGGGGCTTAACGGGTTGCTTCAAACAACGGGACAGAAAGTAACGCTGTCTTTTCAAACAGAGTGGTACCGCCGAAAAGACTGGCTGTGTGGCTGTACGACGAGAAATTGCCTTTTCTACTATACAACATTTGGGTTCATATATTTGTAAATCTGACTCTGGAAAAGTCAGTGCCTCACCAGCCACGGACCTCACCGCACGTCTCTGGACAAGATTATAGCCATTCTGCTAGTCACTGTACTCCTCGTGCTGAAACCTCCAAGTGTGAGTACCAGCTGAACAGAGGGGTGAGCGTGGCAGGGACAGACATCGCCGCTCTCCATCTTTTTCTCCAGACCCTTCGCTGTGCCACCATTGGTCGCACAGTGGTCATTCCCATCTCGGATGCGTTCCTGGTCGACGCGACAGGCGCTACTCGCCTACTCCTCCATCTTCACCACATCGTCGACAGGATCCCCATACTAACAGCAGCCAAGGTTATTTCAGGCACCACAGCCCAGGCGGGCGCTACTCCTCTGCACCTTCATCTTCACCCAATCGTCGACCTGACCCGTATTCTACTGGCAGCCAGGAGCGCTTCGGGCACTATGGCCCGAACAGGCGTCACCCTCCTGACCACTTGGATTAAAGACAAATTCACCGCAATGACTCCCGCCAGCACACCTCCTACTCTTCTCCATATGGTTCGACTGCACCAAGGTATGACTCACACCAGGCCTACTCTGCTAGGGAGGGATACCCATCGCTCAGAGAGAGGAGCCATCATGTGAGCTTTGGGCAGGGAAACGACTGGTAGCAGATGCTGAGGACCAAGAGTTTGCTGCTACTGCTGATGAGGTCCCACAGCAGGTGATACCATTTGCACGCAAAACACCCACACGTTATGTGATGGCTGTAATTGAGAACATTGCTACAAAGGTATACCTAGATACAGGTTCAGACATATCGCTAATCAGTGAAGCCTTTGGGATGTCTATCCCATCTCTGAGAACTAAAGCTATGCAACACTCTGAACTTCTTCCTAGAGCAGTGGCTGGTGACTGTTTAGACTTTCTTGGCACACTTCCTATTAGCATCAGACTAGGTAGTGAGCAATTTACCCACACTGTTCACGTTGTCAGAGATGTTATACAACCTGTGATCTTAGATTTGGGACATTCTAATTGCACATTATGCAGTTGTTGATTTGAGGGAAGGTGTTTTTAAGGTGGGAAGCTCAACTAGCGTCCCTCTCATGCGTGTTACTGATGCTGCCCCTTTTAGTTGCAACGCTGTTACTTTGTCTCCTGTTGTTGTCCCTGCTATGTAACAGATGACTGTTTTGGCGAAGGTACAGCCCACAATTGGGGTACCAGATCTTAACGCCGACTACACAGGTATCCTAGAGTCAGGCCCCTCTACTTTTCAGGGTTTGTTAGCCGCACGCACACTTGCTTCTGTACGGGCAGGACTGACTTATCTCAGAGTAATGAACCTGACTACAGCTGATATACAGGTCCCATGTGACACTAGGCTGGGTGACTTTAACCCTGTGGGCGACACAAGTGAGGATGGCTACTTAATAGCTGAAGCAAATGTAGCCACAGTTACGGCATTAGTCAACTCCTCCCCTCAGCAGAAATTGCCTGATGTTGACCTGAGTCAGTTAACACTTACCAACGAGCAGCAACAAAGGCTTAAGGCTTTGCTTTCGACCTACAGCGACGTTTTTAGTGCTCATGATCAAGAATACTGACGTACCAACGTGGTCAGGCACAGTTTCAGGACCACAGATATTCCTCCTATCAAACAAAGAGCATACAGAGCCCCACCTAACATCAGAGCAGAGATAGGCCGACAAGTACAGCAGCTCCTTTCTAACAATATCATTGAAGAAAGTTGTAGCCGCAGGTCCCCTGTTATATTAGTGAGAAAGAAAGATGGCAGCTATAGGTTCTTTATTGATATAGAAGACTGAATGCAGCCACCATCAAAGACTCATACCCTCTACCACACCCTGCAGCGGCCCTTGACAGCCTGTCAGGTGCATGCTGGTTCAGCACAATGGACTTATCCAGTGGGTATTGGCAGGTTGAGCTTGAGCCACAAGACAAAGAGAAAACGGCATTCAGCACAGGCAGCGCACTGTACCAGTTCAAAGAAATGCCTATGGGCTTAACCAACGCTTTTTTCACAGTGGTCACAGATCATAAGCCCCTCATGAATCTGAGGAAAGCCCCGGTGGATAATGACCCGACTGGCATACGTAGCCGCTGGATACTGGAGCTTGATGTGTATGACTACAACTTCCAGCATAGAGAAGGTAAACAACATGCCAACTCAGATGCCATGTCCAGGCGTCCGGGCCCCGAGACACAAAACAAGGCTATTCAGTGTCTCATCTCTTCCATCACCTTGAAAGACGGGGATGATAACGCCACCTCAGGTATTCCTGAAATCAGTCACACACTGTCGGTTGATTCGGAAAAACTGAAGGAACAGCAAAGTGAGGATGAGTGCCTGAGTGCAGTGATTTCATGGCTAGCGGGCAATGCTCAGAGACTACCCATAGGTCACCTGAAATACTCTTCCCCCATACTGAGAAAACTCTGGCATGAGTGTCCCAGATTGACTGTTCGGCATGGAATCCTCTGCAGGAAGGTAAAGAAAAGCCCCCACACACCTGCAACCTTTCAAGTTGTCCTTCCTGCAGCTCTTGTTTCCACAGCATTGTCGGGATTGCATGGCAATACGTTTAGTGGACATTTGAGTGCAGAGCGCACACTGCAGAGAGCCAGGCGCATTTGTTATTTGCCATACATGACCCGTGACATTAACAAGTTTTGTGCCGAGTGTTTACATGTCAAACACGCACTTCCCCAGCTCCACAAGAAAGAGCCCCATTGCAGCCGATCCAAGCAGAGAGACCATTTCAAAAGATTGCTGCAGACAACAATGAGCTACCTATCACTACACAAGGAAACAGTTATGCGCTAATTGTAATGGACTATTTCACACACTATGTAAACCTTTTCCCACTGAAAGACCAGCGTGCTATAACTGTTTCGAAGTGCATATTTGAGGACTATATAAGGCAACATGGTTTGCCAGAATCAATTCATACGACCAGGGCCGCCAGTTTGAGTCAGACCTTGTTAAGCATCTGTGCGGTTTGCTTGGCATTGACAAAACACGTACCTCACCGTACCATGCCCAGTCAGACGGTGGATCGACTAAACAGGACATTGAAGGATCAGCTGTGTAAATACATATCACAAAGTGGGGGTGAATGGGACCAGTACTTGCCACAGTTTGAGCTTGCCTATAACTCCCCTGTCCATTCAGTACAGATTTCTCTACGTTCTTCCTTGTGCATGGGAGAGAACCAAACTTGCCTCTGGATGTTATGTTGACGACTTCAACACCTGGAACGCCAGCAGCGTATGCCCACGACCTCAGTGCACGCTTGTCACAAGCTTTCAGGGACGCGGCCCTAAAATCTACTGTGTCCAAACAGCATCAAAGACTCAATATGACAAAAAGACTGTGTTCCACCCTCACCAGCCAGGGAACCTTGTTCTGTTGGATGATCCATCACAAAGAATGAAAAAGCTTGCACCCCGATGGAAGGGCCCTTTTGTGGTCCAAAGGAGAATGGGTAGAGACGGACAACCAGGGGTCACCTATGAGATCACAGATCCAAGGAGTGAACGCTCACGCTCATGGGTTGTTCACCATAATAGACCAAAATATTACAAAGGGACTCTTCCAACTACCCCAGTTCATAGTCAGTCGCCCACAAGGCCGGCTGAGACATCAGTCCCTCCCCTCACTGCCTTGTCAGGGGCCTTGCCTTTTCACCCTCCTACCCCTCCTCCTGCGCCTTCAAGAGCTGGGAGGAAGCTCTTACCTGCTACTGACAGTACTGTCGCACAGCGTATTGCTCCCCCTTCCCCTCATTCCCCCAGTCGTCCGCCCCTTTCTCACTCCGCACCTGATGGACGTTCCATGTTGTCTCAGGAGTATCTGCCTGGCACGTCCCGATGTGGAAGCACGGTTAGGCAACTTAGAGTAGTGTAGGGATTTGTTGGACCCTTTATAGGTTGTGTTTATTATGGGGGTACTATGAACTTCTGTTACATTGTTTATGTGTACCTACCTTGGGTCGCAATGTTTCGTATTTCAAATCCTCTGGAGTCATGGCCACTGTTGTGGTGCTGTGTATTCTCCCCCTGTGTTGGCCACGCCCCCTGTCTGTCTCTGTGCCTTGCCTGCCACTCAACTGCTCACACCTGGCCTGCACCAACTCATCAACTCCCCTTCAAATACACCTGGTTTCCCTGCAGTCATCGCCAGATCGTACTTCGTGTTACCGTGGTAGTTACTCGTTCCTGGCTCCAGTGCAAACTCTCTAGTGTTCTCTCTTGTGGAATTCTCGTGCCTCACCTTTGTTTTCTCTCACCTATAGTTTTTGGATCGTCACCTCCAGCCTGCAGTCTTCACTCCCTCCAGCCTGATACGCCCCACTCCAACCTACCTCCTGCTTCACTCCTAGCTGTACTAAATAAACCTGTTCACCGTCACTCCAACTCCTGTCCTGTCTCTGTGTTCTGCTCTTGGGTCCAGCAGCTAACGCTACCCTAACAGATTTCTTTAAGGAATGTTATGTTTTCTAGTTTCTTTTTTTTTTTTTTTTTTTTTTCAGTATGTTCGGGTTCCTGTGTTGCTACTGTACTGACTTTGAGATGTGATATGGTTACGTTGTTGTGTTTCAACAGGTTCCTTGAAATGGGGACATTTCTATTTGTAGTAGGGGAAGACTGTAACCTTGTAGTTCGCATTATTTGCATTGTTTTAATTTTAATTTTCATGGTACTGTTGGGATTGATTATTTTGTGGTTTGGTATATATGTGTTGCGATGACATGATATTGGTTCCGGCCCATCTTTTGTTTTGGGGGGAAAGTTGAGTGGGGTGAGCAAATGCAGATATTCACTGAGCACATTATGTACTGTGTTGCCGTGTTGGTCTTAATCAAAGAAGAGAATAACCCCAACAACTGTATTCATTATTTAGTGTAACCCCCATGTCCCCATGATCCCAGAGTGACCGGAGGGCGCTACCTGAGCAGAAATAAGGGTTACACTAGTTCTCGCAGACGCCATTTCTCCACAGTGAAGTTTCACCCTCGTCTCAGTCTATGACGTCATTTTCCTCTGGTAACGTCTATCTTGTGTGATATGCACCGATGGATAAACAAAGGGATTGTCCTTTCTAACTGTTATAGTCCCATCCATTTCGGTTGTTATCTGTCCTGATGTTTGGAAGGAGCACAATGAGGCAAAATTAAATACTAATCGAGAATCCCCTCCAATGCATTAAAACGTCAGTAACCAGACTGTTCTGAAAATGTAAGGTGTAGAAAGTACAGATATTTGTGTTAAAATGTAGAGAGTTAATGTAAAAAAAAAAATTTGAAAGTGAAGAATAAAAATGCTAAAGTAAAGATACCCGAAAACTGTATATAAGTGCATAACATAGTTGTTGTGCTTTGATACTTCCCTACTCGACCTCTGGACCTTTGTCAGAAATGTATAAACCGCCTTCCACAGCAGGTAGCAGGCAGTAGCTAATCACCCCAGAGCTGAAACCCTCCGGTGTAGTAACCCCACCTTGCGGAGGCTCCACCCAATGTGGGGGATCCTACCCACTGCCCGGGCATCCTCAACACCTGCAGAGATTGACTCTTGTTTACCTGGAGAGCAAAGTGTTTCCTACGGGTTCCCTCCTCCTTCCCACGGAGCTTGTGGAGTAACCAAAACAAGTATGTGTGAACTCAGACCAATAACTGAATGCAATTAAAACAGTTCTGCACATTGAGGCCCTGTCCACACGGCTATGATTGTATGTAAAATGCGGAAGTCTTGCAAGTTTGGGCCGACCAGAAAGGCACATCGTTTACGGCGCCTGCAAACGCGCTCTTTTGAAACCAGGTCCTAGGGTGAAAAAGAGTAAACACCCCCTGCGTTTTCGGTTTAGGATTCATGAGAACCCCAGATACGCATGGGATAATGCCCCACCCACCAGGTGGGCAACGTTAGATATCCGTCTAATTTGTTTTTGTTTGATTTAATTAGGGGTCCAAGCCAACAGGTTGGATCCTTATTGTTTTTCTAAGGATTGTTTTTATTGTTATTCCCCCCTCGAAGTGGGACCACAGCCCAAACCGTAAATGGTGCACACACGCCAATTGCATGACTAGATCCGGGTCCGAGAGTACTACGCAGACGACAAAATCCAGACACGCGGTTACTAGGTGGCGCTTTACCAAGGAATACGTGTTTTGGGCTATTACTCCCACACCGAACCACCCGGTCACTAGGTGGCGCTATACCAAGGAAAACGCGTTTTGGGCTATAACTCCCACACCGAACCACCCACAGTCAAAAACGTTATACGTACAGATTCACCGGAGTCTGCTGCATCTTTTGGCATAGGCCACGCCCATTTGCGTCTCGGAAAAATGGCGAGTTTTCGGAAAAATGGCGAAAACCGCTAAACTTCCTTTTCGCAACTCCTCCCACATTTCTTGCTCAATCTGCAAACGACATCTTCAGACGCACACAAAAAAAGAAATACAAAAACTTTTTTGATCCGACCGTCGACGACGAAACGGTAGCGTTTTGAATATTTGTTGCTTAGCTACGTTTTACGTGGAAAATCATAAATCCCCAAAAATCCAAAATTAGACATTGGATCGAGTCCAAATTTTACACACACGTCGGTGCTACCCTTAATGGCGTTCGATAAAAAATTCGGAAATTTTCGCCACGAGAAAAATTCTCTTCGGTAAATTACGCCACAAGGCGGCGCCATAAACGACGACGTTGTGTATTTAATACTTCCCCCCCTAAAAGTGGGACCACAGCCCAAACCGTAAATGGTACAGACACGCCAATTGCATGACTAGATCCAGGTACGTTACCGCTACTCAGACGACAAAATCCAGACATGCCGGTCACTAGGTGGCGCTATACCAAGGAAAAACGTGTGTGGGGCTATAACTCCCACGCCGATCCTCTCGCAGTCAAAACCTTTGTATCCACAGGTTCACGGTAGCGTTTTGAATACAAGCTTCGCGTTGTGCCGGCGAAATGCACATCGCTTGGACCCCTGGATAACTGCTTGCAGTTCTAGTTTGTATTATTTTTGTTGCATCCTCCTAGATGAAACCTGTCTTGGTAAATATAATTACCAACTGTACCTTAAATTAAGTATTTCTGCTCAATCTACAAGATTTAACAACTGCGGCTGTCTTCAAATGTATGTTTGTGTACAGCGCGCAGGCTGCTTGATGCGCATGCTCTGTCTCCCCTTCTTATTTTTGTGGTGGATTTCGGTAGCAGAAACAGCGCCACATATAGGCCTGGAATATGTACTAAAGCGTTTCTACAGCTAGATGCGTTTTGAAATGAGTCCATCATTACGGAGAAATTCCTGCCACACTGCCAAGGAAAACAGGAAGAAGATTGTTTTCGTAGGTGTGGACGGGGCATGAGTTCATCCTAAATAACTTTTGGGAAGACCAATTATAGCTGTTAGTATCTTTGTAATTGTTACAAAGATCCTACTGTCGTCATATTTACATTGGCATTATAATTATAGTACTCTTTATTAGGTAACACTTTACAATTAGGGTGACATTTATTCACAATTATTAATTGCCGTGCATTAACTGAGACTTAATTGATGGTTAACTAATGGTCTAGTAGGGTCATCTACTTCTGGTACAATATGTCACCTTTAACGTAAGTTGTTAATGTTAGATAAGGGAATGGTGTTCATGTTTACAGAAAGTGTTAATGTTAGCTACTGGAATGGTGTTCATGTTAACGTGCGGAGTTAATGTTAGCTAAGGGAAGGGTGTTCATCAGAACTAAGGTATTAATTTATGTTATTTAATAGGATCAAACCCCAATGCTAAAGCTATTTAATAATGCAGTAACAAGCATTCCTATATGAATAACTGTTGTTATTTAAGTACGGGAAAATCACAGAGAGGCTCTTGGATGGCTTACCTTCCATATCAAACTGTTTATTGCCCTGCCTTGAGGTGATTATCCTGTTTATTCTACTTCTTAATAAAATATAATATATAAATATTAAACATAATAAAACAATTCAAATACTTTAATAATCATGCTTCTTCTTATTCGTATTGCATGATCATTAAATGTATACTCTGTTTGAGTTCATATCCCTCAAAATGTTGTCCCCTTTAATTACGATCAACATGCAATGTTTTGGACACCTCGAAGGGCATTATCCCGCTTATACCATGGTCACTTGCTAACGAAAATAAATTAAGACCATTCATTTACATTTTTCACATAAATTCATCCGAGCTTTTATACCACAGATACTCTAGAGTCTAGCATATAACCGCGTTGGCTAATTACAGTATAATTCATTTTTAACAATTTACCAGCGCTCGTTTTTAAGACCGGGCCAATCGTTGTAATGGGAATCGCGACGGTCTATACTTTCAACATAAAGTTTACAGATTTATAATTTGAAATTCGTACCAGCCTTCATACCACAGATACTATAGGGTCTATACCATATAACTGTGTTTTCTGATTACAGTTTAATGCATTTTTTACAATTTACCAGCTCTCGTTTTGAAGGCTGAACAAACAATTTAACTGGAACTACTTCCAGTTCCACTGGAACTGGACATCCTGCAGCCAATCAGAATCGAGGTATTCAAAAAAATACAAGCGGCGTATTGATCTACTATTTGATGACGCTGTGCTCAGTCAGCAGCAAGTACAACCGACAAGTCAGCGGGCAACCTGCCGGTTTAATGCCCTCCTCCCAGCCAATCAGAATCAAGCATTCTTAAACAAAGTAGAATAATGCCAATTAATATACCCTTATTGTAAAGTTTCACTATTTATGCTTTATGCTTTTATAATTATGCTACTACAATACTAAGTGATAATATATGGACAGTGCATTGAATAATACATGCAATAAATACCAAGACACAGTACACAGATCATAAGCATTGCACTCTTTTTGTGACCTAAAATGCGCATGAATTCTTATGAATCCAGCAGTTGGCAGTAGTTCAATTTAAAACTTTACCCAAAAGTGTCCGAAGTTCAAAAGACCAAAAGAGCCCTCTGACTGGGAGTGGGTGCTGTCTCTTAGCAGCACCAACAGCTTAGCCCACTTCTGCCCTCTCCTTGAAACCACTGATATTTTGTTTTTTTGTAGCGCAGAGTTGATGGTTTTGATAAGTTGGGCCCTGAGATGTGATGTACCCCAGGCTGGCTCTTGCGTTACGTTACTTCAGCAGTGTTTGAGCAGGTGTTCATGGAGGAAATACCCAATGACCATTTACTTAATTTAGATATGGTAGGGAATCCCTATGATTGTGTTAGAATAGGGTCAACTCAGTCACAGGTGCTTTGGACTATGAAGTGTGAAACATATTGTTATTGAATGAGAAAAATCTCCTTCATATGACCAGACTGACAAATCATCAGCAGTTTTGCTGGGGAAGTCGACAACCTGAAGTTCATGGCAGATTCTTAGCATCTTTTGAAGCACATACAGGCAGGGGAAAATGTCATTGTTATTGATAATGGTTATTGATAATGGTTCCCATGTATCTATTCATCTCCCTGAGAGCGGAACTCAGTGGAGGCCAGTTTAGCATCCCCAAGTTATGGCGGTCATTCAGGGATTGCAGAACATTTTTCCATCCCACCCATGAAATTGCATGCACATAATCCTTGCAGAAAAATACTACAACATGCACTTGCTGTGTACATTAAATCTATAATATATGTACTTGTCCTGAGATATAATATAAATAGAGCTGTAGTCCCTCCTTCTTAATGACCAACTTACATTTTAAATATTAAAGTTAAAATAAGTTTGAAAACAACTTTTTGGTATGATTTTGCTGAAATTTATCTATTGATGATTAAAACTATTTGCATTCAAGCAAGTCTTGTGTCCACGTTCCAGAGTTTTATGAGACAGAGCGATTACAGTCAGTGATTTTTCATTAGGTCAGCTATGGCTGGCTCTGCAGGTGAAAAGTGCAGAATTTGTGGATCTGACAACAATCCAATTTCTTTGGCTACAACCCATTTATTATCATTATATCCTTGAACTCACCTGGCTCGCCAACAGAAGCCATTATTGGAGGGCTGCGAAACAAAAACCAAGGGTTTGAATTGGTCCACTTGGGGCCTTTGACTTGGGATGTTGTCCGAAATGGGAATGTACAAATCTGGTTCGTGACCTGAGTGAAACTGATACGCTGTCATCTCCTCACAATTTCATGATGCAAGAAGGTTTTCATTTTCATGGGATCCAGCCAACAGAGATTGTCGGCACGTACAGGTCTTATATTCAAATGCCATCTGCTGCCTTGTTTATGCCACCAATGCACGGCACACTGTTAGATTTCCAGCTCATAATCAATCATTAGTCTGAATTTCTCTATACTGACTCCCTAAATAGTGCACTATATAGAGAATAAGGAATCAGGGCTCAATTGAGCCAAAATCAAACATTCTGTTGTTAAAGAGCTAGAAGTTGATTGTGAGTAAATAACATTGATATACATATGAATCTTTCTATCTATAGAGTTGTTTTATGAAAACATGAGTACATTTGAACCAAACACAAGGACATTTGAACCTGCTCAATTATCAATCAATTATATAATCCTGTACAATTAAATACTTTTGGATGAAACATATGACCAACAACAACCCAATGATATACAGATAAACAGAAATAGTCATACTTTTTTTCTGTGTCCTAAACTGCTAGAATGAATATTTGAGCTGCTATTGTTGTTATGCCATGGTATGATTGTTTTAACACAGAGGCAGTGCAGGAGTATATTGACACTTAACTCCCGTCTTTACTTTCCCTCCCTACATCAGATTTTTCTTGACCTTCCCTCACAGGTAATGAAAATCCTTCCCCCTCTTCCCTTTCCATTTCGATTCATGCCTTCTGTCTCTTATTTCACATTGAAACAGACACAACCAGTATCATTGAAATTGTATCCAGCCTTTGAACGCATTCTCTGCAGGCTGTGGGGATGGGCAGCCACCGCTCCACACCCATAATGCAACACAACAAAGTGTCACACACATTGTCCGTTTAAGGTAATCTCTTTCCTCCCTGGTGAGAAGAGGTTGCCAAGCAAAGGTATATTCACCTGTAAATAAATCCAGGCTCAGACATTGTAACAATTGGTTTCATCAATCAGTTTGGGGAAAATATAAAATGTACATGTTTTTATTCAATCAATCTTCAGTCAAGTTCATTGAAAACAGTTTCTCATTTGCAAAAACAAGCCTGGTTGAGAGGTTTAACTCAGTGAAAGTACAATGAAAAAGCCTTAACGGAAACAGGCTGCTGGTGTTGAAAGAGGCGCTTATTGTAGAAGTTTGTAGATAGTGATACATGGTGCTGATGTTCCATGTTGCCATCTAGGAGATCTCCCTGAGGTTGAACCTGTGCACAATGATGACTCACTGCCCAACAGGTGTGCATCCTCAACCAGGTGGATGATGGCCGGTTTGAGCAGGAGATGCCTTAAACCGGCCATCATCCACACACTCCCACAATCCATAAAGGGAAATCGGAACCTTGTTGTTATGAGCAGTGTCAGACTGGGATTAAAAAACTGGCCTGGCATTTTCACCCACCAGCGGCCCACACGGGGACGCGCACGCACGCGCGTGCCCGCAACACACAGATATAACTTCACATGCACGGAAATAACACACACTTTTGTAGCCCCATTGGTGATAAACACTAACTTTAATATGCATAAAGACTGACTGTCCTCACTGTTCCTCATTGTCCTCCTGTCTTACTCCCTGCCCCTGGTCTGTTTGCTCAGTGTCTTGAACATAAGTGCTAGCGCTGGTGCTACTAGCTGAAGCTGCACTTGGCGGCTTAAAAAACAAATCGGTCAGTTTCGCGCATTTTGTCAGCCAACAGTAATTTCCAGGATTTCCCTCTCTTTTTATCCGCTCCTCCCTTCTGTCGCTTAATTCCTTGATTCAAAGTTCATACTCATAGTAACCTCAGCAGACTCTGGTGTCTTCCAACTTTCTACTTCCATACGCAGACGCGGTCTGATTCGGTTTTGAAATTCCCAGAAGTCATTGCTTCATATAACTTTTGTAAACCAATAATAAAATTAAAAATACAGGCAGATTTGTTATATTTCAATGTCATAAATCACACTTTTTAAACATCTGATTGAAAAAGGCTACAAAATAATGTAGACCGATGTAAATATTAATGGCAACCATGACTGTAGTATATAGACACTCATATCTGGTATAAACACTGATTCGTTTCCTATTATATAGCATGAATAGGGATTTAGAGACAAATGGCTAATTTGAAGCTTTTAACACTATAGATGCTTGATAGTGGGCCAAGAGATAATGTGGGGCCGCGCAAACCCGACAAGCATGCCGCCCTGTGATTGGCCGGCCCAAACGGCCCACGAGAGGCCGCGCCCCCTCTGGCATCTGCCCGAATGCCAGACCGTCCAGTCCGTCACTGGTTATGAGTACCGCATGATGGATTGAGGGGAAGTGTTTGGGAGATGAGTCCCGCTAGAGTCTAAGCCTTTCTCAGGACAGTGGGAATATGGATTAAGGAAATGGCAGCCTAACGACAACCTTAACGACAACAACCTGTGAGTGCATTTAGTACAATCAATATCCATTCACGATGAGTAGCGCTGACAGCAGAAATGTGGGTGAACGTGGGTCGGGTTAGCCCCAGGCTATCCCAGCCTGGGGCTAACAACAGCCTGGGGCTAAGCGGTGAGCAGTGTACCGGCCCTGTCTCACCATCTCCCATCGAGGCCGCTGTCCGCTTAGCCTTGGAGGTAATCCTTTACTGATGGTGCAAGACCTACATGGACGGGTGCAGGCATCAGCTGGAGGGCTATGGGCCGCACAACGGCAGAGGAGACTCGTGTGTTGAACCAGAGTGCTTTGATTGGTAAGAGCATAACAAAGAGGCAGCCGTAATACAATGAAAGGCTGCTGGTACCGATTCTCCTGTGTATTTCCCCCCCCCCACACATACACACACGCACACGCACACACACACAAACACACACACACACACACACACACACACACACACGCACACACACCACTTTGTGTGTTCTCCTTGGAAACTTTTCCTATAGACAAAGAATGCATAGAGGCTCGAAAATAAATAGGTGGCATTAGGGTCTGCCATTTCAAAGACTTCAGCGGCATCTTATTTCAATCCCTCATACTCCCCATTCCGCAATCCCTTTCACTTTGTTTTCTACCACTGAATGTGTATGTGGGATTTCAACTTCTATGGATCGGTGTGCATATACAGTATTGCTGTTCACACCTGCTCATCCTGTATGTATGACTGTGTGTCTGTGTGTGTGTCTGTGTGTTTGTGTGCAGGGAGGGGGGAGGATTTGTATATTCTGCCTCATTATGATGATCTGAGGATTCAGACTCTCTGAAGTGAAAGTTTTTCATTAAGCATTCCCATTCTAGGTGACAGATGTGTGTAATCGCTAGTGTGCGAGTGAATGTCTGTGTGTGTGTGTGTGTGTTTGTTTGTGTCTGTTATGCAACTATGTGTTTGCGTGCCTGTATGTGTGTGTAGGTGCTTGTATGTATTTGTGTGTGTGCGTGCGTACCTGCGCGTTTGGGAAAAGTTACAATGTCATGTCACAGTGTCTGCATTAACAGGTCGATCCTATTCAGTTAGAACTCTAACACTGGCCACACAGAAACACGAGTAAACTAATTATTTGTCAAGTCACTGTGTGTGTGTGTGTGTGTGTGTGTGTGTGTGTGTGTGTGTGTGTGTGTGTGTGTGTGTGTGTGTGTGTGTGTGTGTGTGTGTTTGTGTGTCTGAAAGCCATGGAAGCCAGTACACCAAGAAATGTCTTAAAAATCTAAATAATTCCCGTTCATGTAAAGAAGATAAAAGACCTTTTCATTTTACTGAAGCTGTTTCAACGCTACGGCGAAGAACACACACGGTCTTCACCGACATGATGGCAGTCAGAATTTAATTGAGGTGCACTTCACAAAATGGCCTCCAGGATGTGGAATTTAGTTAGTTTGGTGTGAAACAGATACGTGACTCAAAGCTGGAGCTCTGTCTATTTTCTTCTTGCACCTCAATCGAATATAGATAAAAAACTTTGAAAAAGAAAAAGACAGTACCCACTTTCAGTTGAGAACTCACTTTGCCTCTTTGTTCTTTGACACGATTGTGAAATTAAAAGATGTGATGGCTTTAGGTCTGCTTATTAGAACAATACAACCCAATACACAGAGGATAATACGTTTTGTTAACGTTGTCCCTAAACAGACCTCTCACTAATAAGCTATTATCAACTCCTCAAAAGTAGATACATAAACTTAATTCTATGATAAAAATGTGCAATAACCAATAAAGAATAGTGCAGGTTTTAAATGGCCCTCTGAGCAACACAGGAGAAAATAAACAAACCCATAATATGTTACCAGTCACAGTAGCGGTAGTTGTGTTGATTCTGTCTTGGTTTCAGATACAATGATGGGTTTATGAAGGGAAGATAGGGGACATTTAAGTATCCATGACTCCCATCTTTAGCTTGTGTGTACAGCTGATCCCAGCCAATTAGAAACCCCTCAACAAAGGGACATTCCTGTCATCTCTAGTTTTGTCTCTATCCAATGAAAACATTGTGATGCACAGAATTGACTGTTTTACCTTGTTTACTAAATAGTCAGAGAAGAATTAAGGCCAATTAGAAAGTGTAAAGAAGTGAGAAAGACAACGTACTTCTTGTGAACAGACATGTTTTTGTGATGGCATTAGTTTGTCTGGGCATGACATTCAACGCTCTAACCAATAATATCACAGTTGAGTTCTAATCAATCTTACACCTACTATCAAAATTCAACCACGAAATGATCGTTCAAATCAATATCCATGGATGAAGACAACCTGTCTGTCACGATTTATTATATTATTTTATATATTAATGAATATGAATCATCTTTTTATTTATTCTTAAATAATTATATTTAATCTTTTTAATCATTATCACTGTCATCCCAATTTATTAGATTGTCATTTTAGATGTTTTTGGAGCCTAATGGATGAAAGAAAAATCACAGTGCATGCAACTGAACATAATCGAGACAGAGATCACACTAATGCACCAAACCAGATGAACACTCATGCACACGCATGAACGCGCACACACACACACACACACACACACACACACACACACACACACACACACACACACACACACACACACACACACATACACACACATACACACACACACACACACACACACACACACACACACACACACACACACACAGGCACAAACACATACACACACAAACACACAGGCATGATATCAAAGCGAGACACCGGAACACAGTCCTGTGCTGTGACAAGTGGATACAGGTTGAATAGTGCAGAGCGCCTCGCTCCCTTTCTGCTGTTCAGCCTACACACGCTGTTTCACACAGACATGATAAAATACCAGAGCTCTCACAGAGAGAGAGAGAGAGAGAGAGAGAGAAATCGTACAATGTTTCCACCATTCTCTGAAGACATGAGCGAGCGACTCTTCTACGTCAAGGAGATGGCATTCATTCAAGGGAAAGTATTGCTGTTTATAGAATTGATAACCCAGCGTTTGACAAACAGCGGCGGTTTGTTTGTGCAGTTCAACCGTTGCTAAAAGACAACCTTCAAAGTTGACTAATGCAGTTGTGTATGAGCAGTGTGTTGGTCGAGCAGGGCGAGTGAGGATGGGTGGGCAGGGCCATCGGACGGCCTCTCCGATTGTTTACGTCCGCTTCATTCGGAGACGCAATGACGGTTCCACGTTTCAAATGAGCTGAGCGGAGCTGAGCCGAAACCCCCATACCCCAGCTTTTAGTCTGTCATTCTGTCAATGTGTCTGTCTCAACGTGCTATTCTGCTCAAATCGACACGTAAACATGCAAAGCTTTCGGATGAAATCCCATAAAAGTATTACTGTGGTTCTGTTGCAATTTGTTGTACGTTCATCAAAAGTAATCACAAATGCATTCTGAGCCATGAAATTATGTTTTTGTTTTTTTAGGACCAACCTGAAAGCAATTATATATCCCTGCATTAATAAATGAGAAAGTCTGTCGAGTTCCACCACTAGGAAGCATTGATGATCCTGCGTCAGATTGCATGCGGGCGTGTACAGAGATGGAGGCACGGTAATAGCCAGTTATATAGCCCACAGCTAGTGTTAGTTGTTTTACTGGCCATAAACGCTCCTCTGTCAGTATCCAGAAAACAATTACAGCAATAATAACCAGCATTAAAGGAATGAGGTCTGAGACCACCAATAAACTGCCTTTACAATAGCCTTGAATGTGTGTGTGTGTGTGTGTGTGTGTGTGTGTGTGTGTGTGTGTGTGTGTGTGTGTGTGTGTGTGTGTGTGTGTGTGTGTGTGTGTGTGTGTGTCTGTGTGTGTGTGTGCATGTGTGTGTGCGTGTGCCATAGCACAGCACCTCAAAAGATGTAAGGACAAAATGTTCTTATCATGTCA